>NC_022011.1:73391300-73424879 GCF_000317375.1 Microtus ochrogaster
CTGTAGACCAGGCTGGTCTCGAACTCACAGAGATCCGCCTGTCTCTGCCTCCCGAGTGCTGGGATTAAAGGCGTGCGCCACCATCGCCCGGCTCACCGGATTTTGATTCTACTTCATATACTGGCTTTTTGGGAGCCTAGTCTGTTTGGATGCACACCTTCCTAGACCTGGATGGAGAGGGGGTGGGCTTGGACTTCCCACAGGGCAGGGCACCCTGACTTCTCTTAGGACTGGAGAGCAAGGGAGAGAGGGAGTGGGAGGAGAGGGAGGAAAATGGGAGGATGAGAGGAGGTGGAAATTTTTAATAAATAAATAAAATAAAATAAACAAAACAGTAAAGCTCATGAAATTTAGCCATTTCCTTTTCTATTCTCAGCACTGCAATGGTGCTTTGTGAAATAAATTTACACATTAAAAGCCTTGTGTATATGCATGATATTGTGGAGCCTTATTACATTGTTCCTTATCAGGTTTGTCTGACAGACATTTGAAAGGTTTCCTAAGGCTGTTTTCTTTCTGTTTCAACGAATGACTCACTCTTTCTAGGTCATTTCATTCTATAAATGTCACAGGGGAAAAATAAAGACTAAGCATGCACCTTCCATCTCACTGGGTTATAATCAATCTTCTTTGTTATTGCTTGGTAACTTTAATTCAAAGGGAAATTGTTTGGCTTGACAATCCTGAGTTCCTTCACTAAGGAGGGACAATCATTGTGATTTATCTGTATTTTTATTTATCCTAGAATTTTATTGTTCATTGACCACTAATAAAGATAACACTATTTTGCTTAGCTACTAATTTAAGTAAAGTCTACTTGCCTTAAAGTAAGTCCACCTTTCTATTTTAAAACATTTATATTAACTCTGCAGTTATTATTTTACATAAATACCATGTGATAATCCAATTTGACAAAACAATAAGGCAACAGATATTCTTGTTGGAGAACACAAATGGCAAGAGTTTTGGTGGGAAATTTGATCATTTTGTCTCAAGCCTCCAAAATGTTCACATTTTCTCCAGTATTGTTTAAAATATGTTTTTTTTTCTTTTGACCAAGTAAGTATTTTTATGGGAATTCATTTTAGGGAAGAAGGAAATATATAAAGCAGTGTTTTATATATATATATATATATATATATATGATGCTGATTGTGTTATTATTTATAAGGTTGAAATAAAACAGAAGTTGTGAAAATATAGTATCTCATTGATTCAATACCATTTATGCATTAAATATTATATTGTAGAAAATACTGACCTGGGGAAATGTATTTTTAGGAGAGAAGAATTCACTATAATTTTAGTAAATATTAATTAAACATTAGAAATAAAATATTAGTAATAGTTATTTCTGTATATGAAATTTTTTATTGATTTTCTAGCTTTTTGATCTATTGGTTTTCTTGTGTGTATATCTGTGAAGTATAAAACGTCATTCAAGTGTAGTGGCAATATCACCTAGAAAATTGTAAGATTTTTTATTTTCTTTATGGTTTGACACACTACAGTTTTACTAAGGGAACTAGCAGAATGGTGATGAAATTAGAAAAATTAGAATCTATTAAAATCTTGAGTTAAAAAAGACATGAGTCATTATTGCAGTTTGTTGTTTTAAGAGTATTGAAACATTACCATTTTATGTAGGAGACAGGTGAAATATTTTTATGGACACGGGCACTTTATACGAACTGATATTTATGCTCTAGTCCACCTGACTCATCAGAAGCAGTGATTATTTATTGTAATAATTATCATTTTCATAACAATTGTCAGTTTCTTCACAGATGTTTTCACAGATCTTTTTTCCAGATGTTTTTGTTATATACTACATTTTTTGGTGACCTTTGCTTTCAAAACCAACTATATTTCATGCACAATAAAAAGTTAAGATAGTTCCTCATCTTGTTTAGCTTGTAAAAATCAGTTTGCATTAAACCATGATTATTAAGACAAAGATTAAAAAAAATTCTTTTTTGTACTATGGTTTTTATCTGTCACCAAGGCTGACTTGAGAGCTGATCTGTCAAAAATAGTCTCCATTAACATTAGCCCAATTAAAAAAAAACTGAAAACCTCAATCGTATACACAGTAATTGATATAGAAGCCTCATAAGATTAATTTGTAAAAGTAAAGATAAACTAAAAGTACGTTTTATTATTTATGATGAAACTAGAGTGGAAATATAACTGAAGTATTAAAAAGCCCGAAACTTAAGGAATACTTTTAAGTGGAAAGAGTATGTGAGAAACAAATGCATTTGTTTGACTATTATCAGAAATAATTTCCTTCTTTTATAAGGAATAATAAAGTCTATAAGCTTTATATTTATAAAGTTAACATCAGGATATCATACTTTACAATATATTGTTTGTATTTTCAGTTTACATTTCATATAGTTGAGGTTTTTCTCCCAATATAGCTCTCAAATAGATATATTGTTTTTGACTGAATATATTTTATAAATCAGATTTTTAAAGCTATGGCACAATGCATGGGACAAACAACTTCAAAGGAGGAAAGATTTGTCTTGTACATGCGTTTAGTCCTTGCCCACTTGTCTGGCATGTGGTGGTGGAGATCAGAGGATGAGGGCAGGAAAGGAAAGCTGTTTGCCTCCTGTAGCCAGTCAGCCCAAAGAGAAAGGAAGGTGTCTGGAACAAGATATGGCACTTAACACAGGGCCTTTGTCTTAGGGTTCTATATCCCCTCATAGTCACCTTTCAAGTTATGAACTCAGTTATTGACTAGTTCAGGGCTCTTGTGGTCCAATGATTCCCCGAAAACTCTGCCTCTGAGCATTCCTGTCTGGGGGACGAAGCCTTCCATACTTGAGGCTTTGAGGACCATTTCATATTTAAACCATAACAACATATTTTATGATCTATTATATTATATTGTTTTGTCTTATCTGTTTGATTCATTTAAATTTATTATTGTGTGTGTATGTATGCATTTGCACATGTGTGTAAATGAGTATGCCATGGCATAGTTGTGGAGGTCAGAGATGAACTTTTTAGAATAAATTTTCTCCCTTTTACATGATATGATTTCTAGGGTTCCAGTCTTCTTCAGGGAGTATTTTTACAAGCTGAACCATCTCACTCGACCTAAAAGTTTTTTTTTTATTTCTAATATTCAGCAGGTGCATGACATTACTCTTTTGGGCATATTTCAATTTAGTCATTTTTTTTTTAAAAAAAAAAACCCTTTCCTGTTTCTTCTCCCCAAAAAATGCAGTGTTGAACTTTGCATAAATTCAAATGTTCAAATTTTCTTTTAGCTGTGACAGATACCTGAGAAAATAATTAAATAGATAACGATTTTATTTAGTTATATTTTTAAATTAGCATAGAAAGAATTGGATTTCATTATGACATTTAGATACATACATGTCAACAGAATTAGCTTTTATTTGTGGCCTTCCCACTGTCTTCTATTTCTCCTCACATCCTGCTTGCTGGTTCTCCTTTCCCTCCCATACAGTCCACATACTATTCCATTTTGCTTTCACATCACGGGTCGGGAAGAAAAGATTAGTTCTAGCTTGTCATTTCAGAGGTATCAGCCTCTATTGGCTATTAGCTAATTCCATGGGCTCTGGATCTGAAGCAACGCAGCAGAGACATCACAGTGCCCAAAACACATGTCTGGAGTTGCCAATATCATGGCTGTCAAGAAGCAAAAGGACAGATGTGAAAGGGATGAGCACAGTTACACACATTAAAGAAACGTCTAGTGAACTCCTGAAGCAGCCTCTACCTCCTAGTAGTCCACTGGAGAACTTGATACCTTCTCCTCCAGTCACAAACACATCCAAGTAGTGACACCAGTTGCTGCCAAACCCTCAATGCATGATTTCTGGGCAGAAGACCATACTTTAAATCCAAACTGCTGTACCATCAGACAAAATTTTCAAATCAGAATTTAGACATGATTGAATATTTTAAAGAATTTTTGTATTTTTTGCTATCTTACTGTGACAGATAGGATTGATCTGTACTTTTAAAAATATTAGTATATTGGGTCAGCTAGATGCTTCTGTGGGTACAGGTATGCCTCAAGTCTGAAGACTGCACTTCTAGCCTTTGGATCCAAGCTGTATTCTGACCTTTGTGTAGGCCATTGTATGTATATATGCACATGCGTTCACACACATAATAAATAATAGATATATACATATACAATGAAATGTAAAAATGTAAATAAAATATCAAGGCAATGACTTTAACTGTGAAACTAAAGATACAGGATTCTGATTTCTGGCCCTGACTCAATTTCTCTACATTTTAATTACTTCATGTGTGAAATGAGAGGTTGGAATTCCTGGTAAAAGAAATAAAATCACAAAAATGTGGTAGTTCTAAAATGTATGCTCTTTTAAGGATGCTCAACGTTTAGGATTGGGTGGTCTTGTGTTTGACAGATCAAAAAATCAATGTCACCTTCAGTGTGTACTCCTTACCTTGCTAGAGTCACAATGTTCATTACCTCCCTCAAGTTCATCTGTTGAGAACCCAACCACCAGCATGATGGTAACTCACTAATGTGATAGCCATGCCTTTTAGAATCACATTTATTCCCTTGTGGGGGAAAAAAAGTCACAGAAAGTTACCATTCTTGCATGTAAAGTTTTAGAGAAAAGAAAAACTTCACTAGACACTGAACCAACTGACCACTTGATCTTGGATTTCTTAGCCTCCAGAGCTGTGTGATATATACTTCTTCTGTTTACATAGCACCCATTCTAATTTGTTATATCAGAACTGAAGAACTAAATCAACCCTTCTGCTTTTCTATTCTGCAATGTTTTGTCTACTCTTCATATCTTTTATGAAATATTTGCCAGAAAAAGTGTATTAACAGCCCGCTTTTCTATGATAACTGTACTGCAATGATAATGCTAAGAGTAGTATATTGTATAAATAATTTTTAGCAGCACTATAGTGGCATAAAGATATATTTCATTTTTAGGGATTTGGGATTTCGCTCAGAGGTAAAGCACTTGCTTAGGAACCTCAAAGCTCTGGGTTTGGTCTGCAGCTCTGAAAAAAAAAGAAGACAAAATAACAGATGTACTTTATTTTAAGGTTTATTTTTATTGCTTTATGTGCATATGCATATGTGCACATGTGTGAGTGTACCTATAAAACCAAAGAGGGCACTGGATTTCTAGGAGCTGTAAATGCTTGTTGTTGGTGCTGAGGACTGAACTCAAGTCCTCTAGAAGCACAATGATGATCCTAATCACTGATCTAGGCCTCAAGGCCCCAGCTTTCTTAGAGTTTAGTTGGTTAGTCATATTAACTTACTATTATATGGATCTAAAAATGGACAACAAATTGTAGGGGACCAGCCTCAACAAAAATACCTTTTGCCAGGGTAAGGGTGTGGGGATCAGAAAAATAGTGAAGATGATGAAGACACGAATAAAAATAATAAGACAGAAAACAGAATAGTATCAGGAGATAGTTTCAGTTAATACTGACAACATCCATGTTTAGTTTTCCATATGCTTTTATACCCCAATACAAAAGGGGGAAGAAGGCAACAAAAGACTTCTTTAACATGACACAAAGGACTACTCAAACAGTTAATTGCTTCAGCACTTTGAGTCACCAAGTCATTAGCATTCTGTTGCTTAGGCAGTGGACCCACACTACACCAAGTACCCCGAAAGTAGTCACTCCCCAGGTAACATCTTATTACAAAAGAAGGAGCAGATGGATGCTTGCATATCCTGACCATCTGTCAGGGTGGAGTGGATCTAGCTGTATGGGCATCTTAACATGAAAAGAACCAAGAAACCATATCCTGGATCAGGTTGTGTAGCTCTTGTTGTTTTCAACAATAATTAGCAACCTCTGAACTCTCTGACCAACAGACAAGGTAGAAACAGGCTCACATTTTTGGGCATCCACAACAAATAAATGATTTTTTATTTAAAATGTTTTATTATTAGATAATAGATTAAGAGGTATGTCTCCAGGTTTTAATATTATAGAAAGTATCAAGTATGTTGGCAGAAAATTACTGAGGAAAATTTAATAATATATATTATTTCATTTTTCTTCAAGAGAATAATAAAAGGTTGATGGACATGCTTATTTCCAGTGTATTCATTTAATAACTTTATTCAATTATGCACATACAGGAAGACACAGGGAATTTAAGCCAAATATTCCTCCTCAAGACTTCCATTTAATTTTTTGTCGCTTATATTGGGTTTGCTTTTTCTTTTTAATTTATTTTTTTTTCATGCAATATATCCCAGCCATAGTCTCTCCCTCCCCACTCTTCCAGTGCACCCCCCCCTTAAGTCCTTCTCTATCAGATCCACTGATTCTGTGTTTTCCTTCAGAAACGATCAGTCCTCCCGGAGATATCAGCTGAACTCAGCATCACAGGATGCATGAAGACTGGGAACAAACCGTCCTATCAAAGCTGGAGGAGGCAACCTAGTACCATGAAAAGGGTTCCAAAAGTAGGGAGAAGAGTCAGACATATCCCAACTCTCAGTGTAAGGAGTTCTGCAAAAACCCCAAGCTAAATGACTAAAGCAGACCCATGCAGCCTCCATGAGTGCTGCTTCAGTCTCTGTGAGCCCCCATGAGCCATGCTTAGTTGATTCTGTGTGCCGTGTTCTCATGGTGTCCTCGACCCCTATCTCCTGCATTCCATCCTCCCCCTCTCCTGTGGGGTTCCCTGAGCCTTGCCTGTTTTGGCTGTGGGTCTCTGTCCAATGCTTTTTGATCACATTCAGCCACCTTCCCCCTCCCAATACCACCTCCCAATACCCTCTTTCTGGAGGGGGGTGTGGATAGAAAGGTGAGTTAAGACTCTCTAATCAATCCATAAATATTAATAGCAGCAATATCTAAAGTCCACTACTTTTTAATTTACTTTTTAAATTTTTTATTTCTTTACTTTTATTGAAAACAGATTTTTTTCTACATAATATATTCTGATTATGTTTTCCCTTCCTTCTACTCCTCCCAGTTCCTCCTCCCCTTTCCTCCCCTTCCATTCAGATACACACCTTTTCTATCTTTCATTAGTAAACAGACATCTAAGGGATAATAATAAATAAAATATAATACATATATATATATAATGTAATATAATATAATAAAATTTAGTCAAAAACTAGCACATCGGTATTGGTCAAAGCAAGAAGAAGGAAAAGAAACCAAGAGAAGGCAAAGAATTAGAGATCCACACATTCCAACCCTAGGAATTTCAGAAAAACACTAAACTGGAAACTTTAATGTCTATGCAAAGGCCTGGTGCAGCCTGGTGCTGCTTCAGTTTCTGTGAGTTCATATGACTTTTGATTAGGGTGGTTTACAAGGTCTTGCTTTTTGGGTGTCCTCTGGTCCTCTCTTACACTCCTTGTGGCTCATCTTCTGCAGGTTTCTCTGAGACCTAAGGAGAGGGATTTGATGGGGACATCCCATTTCAGGCTGCGTGTTCCTAAGTTTCTCACTCCCTGCATAACGTCTGCCTGTATGTCTCCTTATGTGTTCCCATTTTATTTTGTGTGTTGGGAGGGAGCATATGCCATGGCATGGATGTGAAGGTCAGAGGACTAGTTGCTGGGGTTCTCTTCTCACACTTTATGGGCCCTGTGGATTAAACTCAGGTCGGTAGATTTGGCAGCAAATGCCTTTACTCACCAAACTGTCTCACTGGTCCCAGGTTTCTTTTTCTTAAATAGTGTTTTAAATTTTTTTAATTCTTAGACAATTTCACATGTGTATGCAATATATCTTGATCACATGCACCCTGAACCTTCAGATCTCACCGTAATAGATTTCCCACCAGTCTTCAAACCTTTGTCTTTTCTGCCTCTGAAATGATAAATTTATTTAGACTCATTTTGACTGCTTTGCATGATTAAATGTGTGTATATATGTGCATGGATATATTTTGGAACATATCCCATCAAATGTGAGTAGGACAAGGAACATTTACTGATTTGTTTTCAGTCTATGTTTTTCTAAGGCACCTTTTGTGCATTACATTAGCTATTAGGAAATTTCAGTAGCTTAGTTCACAGGAATATAAATAAAGTGTTGTATCATTATTAATTCAGCATGTACTGAATGTGGGGGCTATTTTAACATAAGGGCCTATACTTTGGGCTCTAATATTGAATTTACTTAATTTGATTTTGGTCTTAGTCTTTTTTTTTTCTTTATCCACAAATGCTATTTAATCACAGGGTGAAGGCACAAAACTTCCAACTGTAATCTGGAGCCCTTTATTTCCAGAGTACTTCATCAGTCATACAATTCCCTAAACTGCTGTGCAGTGGTGAACAAAGGCCTTCCTAGTGTCTTGAGTAATAGGGTACCATGATATTTTATACTGCTTATACCTTTTATACCTTTTACATAGGCTTCTTTGCTAAAGAACCATCTAGTCTTATGACTTGATGATAGTGTATTGATTTTTGCATTCTTAGCTCTGTATAAGACGAATCAAAAACAGAAGATGTTTTTAATTGGATTATGTTGTTCTGAAGAATAAATATTAAAGATTCCTGGTAATAAATGTAAATTGCATGCACATGTTTATATTGTTCACAGCTATCTACTATTTCATGAATTTTCCACTTTTAGATTCTTCTAATTTTGATGCTTTGGAAGGAAGTTTTCTTGAAAAGAGATTACAAATTTACCTATTACATCATAATACTACAGCTTAGTTATATGTGGAGAAAGCTGCCTAATAGTTAACATAGTTTGACATGGTATTTGCAACAGGCACATTGAATACTTAATTAAATAAAGCGTTACTTATTTTTAAATACTGATAAGAAATAAACCTCTCTCTGAATGTGCATCTGTGTAGTAGCAGAAGTGGGAACCTGACGCTGTGCCTGAGTTGGGATGGTGCAGAATTGCTCCAAGCAGTAAGCTGAGTGTTTCCAGACAGCAAACACCACTGTGTCAGCATCTCTCAGCATGCAGTGTAGGAAACTGCACAGAGGAGACGATGAACAGTGCGTGAGAGCCGATATCTTGATGATGGTTTAAATAGATTCTGATGGACAGATCTGCTGTTTGCTTTCTTCACTAACCTTGGAAATGCTGAAAGCTAGAGACAGCTGAGCTTATTCTTTGTAAGACAGGAAATAGAAAGGTCATGCAGCCTGGAAGCAGTGAGCACTTACAGTCTCTCAGTCATCAGGTATGGTCTTGTGAATTGCGACGCTATTTTGCATATGCACGGTTGTCCAGATCTTAGGAATTTGGAATATGTTAATCAACACAATTGCTTATTGACTAATTTTTCATTTGGAAATTTGAATAGGTAATGATTATAATAATGGGTAAAATATGGATTAAGAAGTGTTTGCATGTGTATATGACTTGGTTTTGCTTTAGTCTTTTTTGGGATAGAGATGAGGAGTAAAGGAGAATATACTTTATGTGATTAGGAACAGGGTTTATGGCTCTTTCGAGTTTTTTCTAGATTAATCCTGATTATATTCAGGCTGTGTATTTTACTTTAAATGATAAAAATAACATAAATGAATCAACTGGTAATCATAACCATCTGCCCATAAATACTGATGTATTACAAAATGGTTGTTATCTGATTAACCACAGTAATCAATGCTGCTAGCATTGATAGGAGTGAGGCAAACAGCAATGAAATTCGCTGAGCTGAAGAACGTTTATACAGGCTGTAAGCTAATTTATGAGATTTAGTTATTCTCTAGACTATCTAAAAGCCATTTTTAATCATTTCCTGGATCTGGTGATACTCATGGAGATTTTAATGTACATCTCTGCTAAGACATTAACCACATCTGAAAGCTGACTGTGAATTTGTTTTACATAAAGGAGGCTTGTGGCTTCTAAGCGTCTTGAAGAGTTTTTGTTTGACCCAGAGAGATTCAGTGTTTCCTTACTTTCATTTTCAATTTACTCCATTAAACTCATTAACTATAAATTGTAGAAAGCCTTAGAACATAGAATTTATGAATTTGCCTTGTGTTGAAACTCTGCTATTTTTCATCTCTATCTACATCTATAACTGTATCTATATCTAACCTCTCAAGTTAAAATTTATTTAGTTTAGGCTTTCCTCAGAATTGTATTCTCAACAGATTTATATGCCTAACACTCAGATTTTTAAAGAGCTGTATTTAATTTGTTTTTATTTTTATTCATTTCTGAGTCAGTTTTAGGGAACTATCAAATATGTTAAATTTGTTACCAAAAGAATATGAATGTTAAAAATTTCTCAAGAGAACAGTGTTGACCTCACAATCCTGTAGCAAGGATTATTATTTACATAACCTCATCAGAAGGAAAATGTAGTATTAAAAATGAATACATTGGAAAAAGTCTGAAACAGTGAATAAATTCAGTTGAAGCTGTTTTTTTTTCTTTTTAATTAAAAACACATTTAAAAATTCTTCCTACTGACATTGGATATAATTTATATGTTATTCTGGCTACTTAGCAGCTTACATTCTTATTAGTTGGGAAGATTGCCATATTTTTAAGCTTGATTAATTTTTAGAATGATTTGAGTATACCTTTTAGTTGCTACAAAACCTGTTTAATCTGTTAGAATTTATTTCCAGCACTTGCGTGTATTAGTCACTAGGAGTACGTTCTGTTTCTTGGCATGACTTCAGGATTCCTCTAGGCCTTGGTTTCCACAGAATTTTGCTAATGTTTCACTGTAGTTATGACCTTTTAGAAGAACCAATCATAAAGTATTTGGTTATGTTCTTTTAGTGATACTTAAATATCATTAATTTTATTATATGAAAAATTGTCTCTAAATTGCCATTGCTTTTACAAATGAGGAAAATATTCCTGTTACTGTGTCAAAATTCATTGCACTGAAAAGTAAAATGCAGACATTTAATTGGAATGCAGAATGCAGCAGACATTTAAACGGAATGCCCTCCATTCTTCCTCTTCAGCAAGATGATTTTGAACTTTGAACAGTGGAGTTCCTTATGAATCTTCCCAGGAACAAGAGATCTTCTTTACCAAGGTTACCTGTATCTGCACTAATTAAAAATGATGTCATTATACATCATAAAGATCTCTAAAGATAGACTATTCATAAATAATTGTTTTGATAATTCTTTTATGGAGGAAATATTATAAGAAAGCTCCTCATTTGTAGGATATTATATTTAGTGTTCTGTGAAATACAGAAAAGAAAAAATTATTGCTTTCAGGCATGAATGAGAAAATGAATACACATTAACTCAGATATTTTGGGTTGACTCTTAAAACTGGTTTGTTACAATTAATTTTAACTTAATCTGTAAACTAGTGAACTCTAGTATGAGTTACATATTACTTCTTTCCTCCCATGTACTTGACATACTATTAGAGAAATCAAAGGTATATTTAGTGTTAGATTAATCATTATGCATGGTGCAGTTTTATTGATAGACAAGAATATTGATAATTCAAGGCCAGATTGAATTATATAGAAAAACGCTGTCTCAAAAAAATTAGTTCTAGATTTATAAATCAGCGTGAACTTAATTTAAGAGTTGAGTTCAACCTAATTCCTGGCAAGAAGCTGTGGTGGAAACCCTGAGACTCATCTTTAAAATAGGGCTGTGGATATAATTCTAGGGGAGGAATGAATAATTTAGTAGGATGTGTATTATGGAAAAGAGTTTTTCTTCTTAGGGTTAAACATTTGAGATAAAGAGTAGCAAGTATGGGAGAAACTAGACATTTTGAGCTATATTTGGAACAAAAAGTATCTGTCCGTACACCTTAGACTGAAAATTCTAAGAACTTTAAAATTTCGAGACAGGATCTCCCTGTGTAGTGTAGACTTGCCAGACTTTTTATGTAGCTAGAATAGCTGAAATTTGTTACTCTTTTGATTCAGTCTCCCAATTGCTACGATTATAATTGTCCACTGCCTCACTTGGCTGGAAAAGCCAAGATCTGATGAAAAGTGCTAGAGAGTGATCAGTCACCTCAGACTCTGAGGAAGGGGATTGGAGAAGCTGTAATGGAAGCAGGTGTTAGCTTCTGGCTGGTGGACAGTTGGTGTTACTCTCTTCTGTTTTATATCAACAAGTGGGCTGAAAATAGCAGAGAGGTGGGTAGAACAGATGCAAATCCCCTATTTTCCAGTCCCAAACTGGGCAATTTGCCCAGAAGTGACTCCAAAGTGCTTGGTATCTTGTATTAAAGCCTTCAATTAGAGAAATACAGGGCTGATCTACAAATTGACTCTGGTTTTAATAGCTGGGGTAATGTAAGAGGCTGTGGTTAAGTATCAAGTCAGCCTTTCAGTTCAAACTTTTATATTGTTAGTCAGCTGCATGATCGTCAGTCTTTCTTTATTCATAACCAAGGGATAGTGGTGGTATGTAGCTCAAAGTATTGTAAATATTAAATGACTTAAGATACATAGAGTACTTGTAATAGTTTGTGGCATGTAGTGTGCAAATTATTAATATTCTTTTTGGTATTTGACAAGTTGATTTTGTTTATATTACTAGAATATATTCATTGTACATGATTATGGGTTTCAACATGGCATTTTTATGCATGGATATCATGGATGGAATTAGTTTATATGTTTGTTAACGGAAGAATTGACAAGTAAAATCTGGTATATATAAACAGTGATGATTTATTATCCATAAAGAACAAAATCAGGCCATTTGAAAGAAAGTGGAAGGAGCTAGAGATAATCATGTTATGTGAAAAGAGACAGACTGAAAGATAAATGCTGAATGTTCTCTCTCATGAATCTCTACTTGAATCTCTATGTGTATATGTGGATGTGGAAGAAGTAGAGTGTCCCCAAAAGAGAGATGCACAGTATGAGGCATAAAGAATATAATATACTTGAATAGTCATAATAGCCCAGTTCATCTTTAGGCTATTGGAGTAAATTAGACCATCGCAGGCAAGGTTTGTTAGAACCCTAGAGCATAGAGTCTTGAGCATTACAGTATGATTTTCAAACTAAGAACATAATATTTTCTCCTGATCTCCTCATTCCTGGGTAAAAATAAAATAAAGAACAGAAGAGCAGCTCTCGTATTTTGAAGTCGTTTTAAGAACTCAGCTCCTTTGAGACTTTGGGAATGAAAATTAAATTCCTGAGTAGATTTAGTAGTTAGTTGACACAGTAGGGTGTAGAAGCAAAATAAGGGATTTTAATAAAATTCTCTATCAAAATTGCATATGAGAGCATTACTCAGTCTTCCCACAAGCACTCAGAAGTCCCAGATTTCATATCTTAAGAGACCTCCTGCTTGTCCCCAATGTGACTGTGTTATTGGTAGGTAATCTGATTTAGTTTTGGCTTTGTGTTTGACATTTCCTAACCAAGGACAATCTAGTGGGGTCATTTAATGCAGTGAATACTCATGCCACAAATATTTACTCACTGCGGTAAATATTTGGATAAAAGAACTTTGTTTTAGAGAAATTTGATATAGACTTTTCTATGCTAATCACGGGAGCATTTATACTGCTCATCCAGGTTCCAGTATAATGTTTACATACTTGACATTTTTTTAAAAAATACACCTATCTTCTCCCTTTAACTATAAATCTTTGATCGCAATTGTGTCTTTTAATTCAGCACAGATTCTGACATGTGTTAAGTGATTAGAAATAAATAAGTAAATTCATTAAGCTTTATTAATTGTAGGACTCTAAAGTATGTATTAGGACAACCAAAAGAAAACATTCCAAGCTTAGTGAAATGTTGTATATGACCTGGAGAGTATAGAAATATGTCAGCAATTATAGTGAATAATAATAGCAGCAGAATAACTATTAGTGATAGAGTAATCATGATGAGGATAAATGTTAGCTTGGTTGATGTGTTTCTCTGAAAACATTTTAAACATAAAGTAGTCAGACACTTTGATATGTCTTCTTTTTTCTCCAAAAATAGTATTAGGAGTATTTAAAAAATAAAAACATCCAAACCTTTTTGAACACCAAAGAATAAATGAGTAGGGGAGAAGGGAGAATAGGAAATGAAAAAAAAAAGGACAGAATATTTTAACAGAAACAGAAGGAAAACGCTAAGTGCCCTGATCTGCTAAGGAAACAGAATTGTAGTCTGTCAGTAGGCAATGCTGAGAACAGTCTACTGTATAATGAACCATTTTGATAAAAAAAAAAATACGAAAAAAAGAAAACTATTGGGTACCCCCAAGGGTTAGGTTGTCAAAGTAAATAGTATTTATTGGTTTAAAAGTCAATTGCAACTCTAGATCATCTTATTCAGTCACTTCAGACAGCCAGACAGCTCTGTTTCTGATTCAGTGAAAAGAATGGTTTTCCTCTAGAGAGATTAAATGGTCCCATTGGATTAGGTGTACAAGATTAACTTGAGGAGAGAAAGCTTGATATAAAAACGAAGTGGTGAGACTTTGTGTCCACTATCACCCCATTTATACTTAGGTCTTTTTCTAGACTGCACAAGGGTTTTACATGCTGTCATAGTTGCTGAGTTTATATGATCAATTGCCATGTTGTGTCCAGAAAACAGTTTCTTTGCTTATCTACTATCTCTGGCTCTCACAGTCTTTGTGCCAAGTCTCCCAAAGAGATCACTAAGTCTAGGGTGGAAGTGGTATATAATACGTATTTCACCTCTGAGGATGAGCCTTTTGTAGTCTCTACCTCTTTGCATGTTGTCCAGTTCAGGTGTCTCTGTGTTAGATGCCATCTATGCAAGGAGAAGCTTCTTTGATGAGGATTGAATGATGCACTGATCTATAGAAACAGCAATAAATTCATCAGGATTTTTTAAATACTATCTGTATTTAACAGAATAATTGGATTATGACCAAGCTAGACACAGATTCTTGGTCTTTGTCAAGTTTGGCTCCATCTCAAGGAGCAGGCCTTAGATCCAATCATAAAGTTGTGGGTAATTGCCATAGCATCTGTACCTCTGTCCCTCAAGTAGTCAGACCTTTAAGGTGAGCTATGACTTTCAAGGGTAACAGCAGGGTGAGAATGTACTTCACCTCTGTAGTCTGCATTTCACCTACCAGTAGCATAAAAGTTGTACAGTTGGAATGAAGCTTCCAGAAGTGTTTTCATTCACAATATTGTCACAAAATACCTTGGAGTAAATTTAACTAAGGAAATAAAGATTTATATAAAAATTGAATAAAGAAATTAAAGATTACTCCAAAAGATGGAAAGACATTCCATGCACACATATTAATATTGTAAAAATTACTGGCCTTATGAAAGCAATTTACAGATGCAACACAATCCCCATGAAAAACTCCATTTCTTTTCTTTCCAGAAAAACCAAACTCTTTATAAAAATATATTTATATATTTATGTTGAGAACATTTTCTTCCTATTCATTTTTATTCACCATTTTAAAGGTCCAAATGAGGAGCAGAAAGAGGAAGAATATGAGCAAGGAATTCTTAAATATAAACAGGCAACTCAAGATTATAAACCTCCTGACGAAAACTTCTAAAAATGTAGAAGCCACAGCAAGTAGAGTAAGAAGCCTACTGGGAAGAGAGAATAGAATGTGGGAAAAAGAACTTTAAATGATGATACTTTAAATACTAAAATAAAAGGTATTGCAAATATTAAACTAAAAGAGAATGCTCTTTTACAGTAGCATGATGAAAAAGAGTATAAATAAGAATCCCTAGAACTTAAACCTCAAGCAAAAAACAGAGTACAAAGTATAAAAAGTAAAGTTGAGGTAATCACCTCCAAAAGTGAAATAGTTAAATAGAGAGAATAAGTTAGATGTCACAAGGTCCTGTAGATGACATACTGGCCATATAATAGAGGGGATAATAGAAACCATATTTAATAAAGGGCAGATGATGTGGAATTCTCATAGGTGATCCCATTCTGTCTCTTGTCTGTGGTGGTGCTGGAAGAATTCTATACATATGAGATGAATTTTATTTGTATATCAAAGATTTAAAAGTGTAACTACAAGAGAGGATTATGGTTTATAAGATGATGTATGACATTAATAAATACTAAAACCCTAACCATACATTTGCAAATATTTATAAAAAATACTATTGTTTGCTCAAGTTTCTAAGACTGTTTAAGTAGATGATCTGATAATCTAGCAAACCCACTTCTGTATGCCTGAAATAACTTAAGCAAGGTATTTAAAACGTATTTGCACCCTTGTACACTATTCACTTTATCTAAGGCATGGAAAAAGCTCAATGTCCCTGCATACATAAATGAGTAAATAAAATACAGTGAATATCTATCTATCTATCTATCTATCTATCTATCTATCTATCTATCTATCTATCTATCTATCTATCTATCCAATGGATACTATTCAGGCTTCAAAAGGAAGGAAACTGTGACACACACTTGGTGCAAATGGATGAACTTTTAGAACATTATGCTATGTAAAATAAGCAATCACAAAGAGATGAGCACCCTATGTTTGAACTAATATGAGGGGTAGAAAATAGAAACAAAATGAGGGCTTAAGGTCTGGAGGAAAATATGAAGATGGGATTGCAGAAAGATAATGTTTTAGAGATCCATTGAACAATAATGTACAAATAGTTAACACTGTAAATTTTAGGGTAAATTTTGTTATGTGTTTTTCCCCCATAATAAAGAAGCATGGGTTGTTTTAAGACAGATTATTACTGAGAAGGATAGAGATTTATTGACATTTCATCTTTCAGGTATGTTTTCAATAACTAAGGAAAGTTTCACTAAACTTAGAATTCACTACATTTGAATTTTGGAAATTTGGCATTTTCTTCTTAAAATTTTATATTGTTTAAAATTTTTATTGCAGCATGAATGTTTTACCCATGGGTGTGCCTGATACCTGTGGATGTCAGAATAGGGCATCATATTCCCTGGAACAAGGTTACAGCTGGCTATAGCCACTGTATGGGTGCTGGGAAATGAACCCAGGTTCTCTGCAAGAGTAGTCAGTACTCTTATCTCTGAGCTGTCTCTCAAGCCTGAAATCGAATATTTTCACCAGTAAAAGCAATGCCTCTGTATTCCTTGATATTTGAATAAATTGGAAAATAATGTAAATTTTAAGACGCACATTTTTTTAAAGTTTTTGAATGAATTCTTGCATTGGCACCTACCAATCTCTTCCTCTAATTAGTGCCAACAGTGTCTTTGCCTCTTGGTTCGATTCTTGCAGTGGCTTTCTGTGTCTTTAGGAACTGTTCTTGGTCTGCTCTGTACTGTCACTCTCTGTGTCTCAGGGAGCCACTGAGATCTCTTCACCTTCTCTCTTGCTCTGCTTTCATGGTTCACTCTATTGGTCCACTCTGCGCAGTCACAGCTTGTGCTTCAGAGTTCCTCTCTTTGTAGTTGCAGCTTATGTTCCAGAGTTCCTCTGAGGTTGCAGAGTGGGGGCAGAGGAGGACTTGGGGGCAGAGTGGGACTTGTAGCTTGCAGAGTCCTATGGATGGGGTGGAAGTGTTGGAGCAGCCTACCTACCAGGCTACCTAAACTGGCCTGCTGACTGGCTAGATAAGCAGAGGCAGGTGGGGGAGGGGCCCGGGATTTTGCCCCAGTATGGAGGGCCTAGAGAGTGGGGTGTCCCGCTGGGTGGATGCTCATGCATCTTCTGGTCCTCTCTGTGTAGTAGTGGTGAGACTCATATTTTTAAAATGAGAACTCATTAGAATTTTAACACATAATGCATATAGCAAAGTATCTAAAAGACATATAATATTAGGGACTTCTATAGCACACTGTTGTTCCCTATCCCCTCCTGTCATTAGATTTTTTTTCTACACGATGAGCATTTAAGTGCTTGAATTGGTGATACTATGAAGGCTTCTTTTCACTAGTCCTTATTCATCCAAAACACTGAATTAATGTGGCTGCCCAAACTCATAACATACATATGACATGATACATACATACAGAATGCTAAAATAAGGCTGACTGTATTACTGAATTATTGGAAGGCCTAAAGATTCTAATATGCATTACAGGGCCCTATATGAGAGGAAAAAATAAACAGAACATTTTAGCCTCAGGTCCAAACTATCTTCTCCAGAACACAGTAGTTCATTCATATAGCTGTTAGCTTGATTACTGTCTTATACTTTATTTGTATCTCAGAGAAGAAAAGAAATATGTCTTTTTTCCTGGTATGATTGGAACAGATCGAAAACCCACAGCCAAACATTAGATGAGCTTTCGAAACCCTCAGAAAAGAGAGGAAGGACTGTTAGAGCCAGAGGGATGGAGGGTACCGTAAGAACACAGCCCACTGAATCAACTAAGCAGGGCTCACAGAGACTGAAGCACCAGTCACAGGCCCTGTTTGTTCCTGAACTAGGTCCTCTGCTTATGTTATCTTGGAGTTTTTGCGGGACTCCTAACAGTGCTAGTAGGGGTGTCTCTAATTCAGTTACCACCGGCTCTTGGGACCCTTTTCCTCCTACTAAGTTGCAACATACAGTCTTTTTTTGTTTGTTTGTTTATTTTCTTGCTTATTTTTTTTAGTTGTTGAAAAAAAAATTTCCGCCTCCTCCCCATTTCCCATTTCCCTCCCTCTCCTCCCACACATCGCCCCCTCCCCCCCCCCCCTTTCCCCTCTCCCCCTCCCCCCCACTCCATTCCCCCTCCCTCTCTAGAATGAAGAGCAGTCCAGATTCCCTGCCCTGCGGGAAGTCCAAGGTCCTCCCACTTCTATCCAGTTCCAGGAGGGTGAGCATCCAAACGGGCTAGGCTCCTACAAAGCCAGTTCATGTATTAGGATCGAAACCTAGTGCCATTGTCCTTGGCTTCTCATCAGCCTTCATTGTCCGCCATGTTCAGAAAGTCCGGTTTCATCCCATGCTTATTCAGTCCCAGTCCCGTTGGCCTTGGTGAGCTCCCAATAGATCAGTTCCACTGTCACAATGGGTGGGTGCACCCCTCGTGGTCCTGACTTCCTTGCTCATGTTCTCCCTCCTTCTGCTCCTCATTTGGATCTGAGGAGAGGGAACCTGAAATAACCCTATCCTATAGCCATACTGATGAATATCTTGCATATCACCTTAGAACCTTCATCAGCGATGGATCGAGATAGAGACAGAGACCCAAATTGGAGCACCGGACTGAGCTCTTAAGATCCAACATACAGGGGCTGGAGAGATGGCTCAGAGGTTAAGAGCATTGCCTGCTCTTCCAAAGGTCCTGAGTTCAATTCCCAGCAACCACATGGTGGCTCACAACCATCTGGAATGAGGTCTGGTGTCCTCTTCTGGCCTGCAGTCATGCACACAGACAGAATATTGTATACATAATAAATAAATAAATATATTTAAAAAAAAGATCCAACATACAGTCTTAATATGAGAATTTGTGCCTAACCTTATTGAATCTTGTTATGCCATGCTTGGTTGTTACCCCTGGGAGGCCTACTCTTTTCTGAAGGGAAATGGAGAATCATTGGATCTGGGGAAGAGTGGAAGGGTGGGGGAGGAACTGGGATGAGTAGAGGAAGGGGAGGCTGTGGTCAGGTGTATAATATGAAAGAAAATATATTAAGAAGAAAAAAATTTAAATTTTGATCCAGTAAAGAGAAAACTTAGGACTGTTATCAAATAGGTCTCTATGGAGACCTTTGCCATGTTCAACAAATATAAACTGACAGAAAGCTTTAAAACTGGTTAAAAGAATTAGAAATACTTCTAAAGATCAAAGTATCATATATATGTATATATTACACACATATATACTTAATATAATAAAGTATATTATTGCATTCACATAACTATTACTTCCCAGAGCTAATTTTTGTTGTGTCGGAATACTAAATAAAATTTTTTTCTCAGCCAATTTTACTGCTGCTTACTGCAGTGAAAAGCACAGGCATTGGTTTCTCATTAATTCCATATAACAGCAAACTTTTGCCCTTTTGCCTGCTTCTCCCATTTCTTTTCCCTTTTCTCATCTACCATCCAACTTTTAATTCCTATGATTTTGGCTCTGGTTTTAAGCTTCCACATCAACATAAGCTTCTGCAGTATTTTCCTTTCTGTGCCTGGCTTCCTTAGGATAAGGTCCCTCAGATTTATCCTTTTGTCAGAAAGGGAGGCAGTTGCCTTTAAAGGTTGGAACATGATGAATATATGTCAGAGAGCCATAAATAACCAAGGCACAGAGAACAAGAAAGTACAGGATGCCTGGCCCCAAGTGGGACATCTGTGTCACATCACCTCACAGTGATTATGAAGACATCCCACAGTGTACATAAAACCTGCCTCTGCAAGCCCCAATCTGGAAAATGGAGGTAGACAGGAAGTCTTACCTCTAACTGAGGATCTATTGGGAAATGATAGCTGCTGGAAGAGGGAGAAGCTGTTTTCTCTAAGAGTACAGACACCAGTTAGTGGATAACAGTCTTGTGGAAGTCCATGCATCCAAGAATATATGGGCAGTAGAAACTGGATTTAATTAACTTAAAAAAATACAAGAACACAAAGGTGAGTGAGCAGAGAAGGAATTTGGATATGGGAAAAATTTGTTGGAAGGGACTATGACCAAAACATATGAAATTTTCTTTGAATATATATATATGCATATGTAGAGGTATTAATACACACATATATAGTTTATCCATAGGAAATGTTAAGTTGTATTGAAGACAAGCATATATTTATACACTGCTAAAATAGATTCAAACATGAGTAAATATGGAAGGTTGGTTGCATTGATTCAGAAACATCTAGAGAGATTCAATACAAAATTAAAGTTCATTGTTATACATTTGGGAGTACCTTCAAAGTAGCTTCAAAGCCATAGGTCTCTCCACATTCACTGTATCACAATTCTTGTTTAGTGTTTTGCCGAGTAACAATGAAAAAAGAAATGAAGCTTAAGGTCTTTCTGATAATTTTGATCTTTGAACCATAACCAAAATAGAGAACTTTAAATGCATGAATTAATACCAATTTACATCTGTGATATTTTTAGACAAAAGTTCATTCGGTAATGTCTTCATTGTATATCCAAGAAACATTTAAGGGAGTTGTGCATGTAAAAACTTCAGAATGAAACACATCAAATCAAACCAAACTCATTTTCAGAATAGCTTCTGGTTTATTTTTCTTTAAAGGAAATATTATAATTGTTTAGATGTTGGAGGCTATAACTTTAGGTTGAAATACATCTGTAATCCTGTACTTGAAAATCAGGTGTATTTGTGAGACATAGACAGCAAAAAATTAGCATAGATGAGGCATTAGTTTGGTCCCCTGTCAAATATGTCATTTCTATGTGATATGTGCATAGCAATTAAGTGGGAAAGTGCTTTCTTGTCCTTTGAATGTGGATGCATGACTTAATTTTAGCGTAAAAATATGTGAAAAACAGTAATGCATTTTAGTGTGATACATATTTTAATTTATTTTCTACACATATTAAGACAATTTGTAAAATTATCAGTAATAGTTCTAAATGGACTGAATTTTATTGTGTTCAGAAAATTGCATAAATTGTACCATTGGTTTTCTCTATTGCTTCTTCTTCTCAAACTAAGAGTTTATATATTTTAATAAAGAATATACCAATAGCCTATTAATTCTTCATTTTCATTTCTCTCTAATTTTTTCTCATTCATAGTATGTATTTCTTTTATGATCTCTACTGGAATATTTCAGAAAGACATAGGACATCAGGCTAAAAAATGTCCTTCTACCGTAGATTTTGCACATGTGAAGCACACAACAGTTGATCTTGTTAGGTCAAAAACATCTATACTCCTTTATCGTAAGGCAATGTACATTTGTAAGAAATGGGTGCCAAACTGCCAATATTACTTGCTGTAACTAAAAGGTATTTATAGGTGTAAATAATTCAGTCCTTCTTATGGACATGAGAACTTCCCAGTTTTACTTGATACAAAGTGGAATATGTGTGAAGTGTACTTTTCCCATTTTATGTCCCTGGCAATGGTGTCTTCATACTGCCCTAGCATCTCTCTTCAGTTCATCTTTTCAGTAGGAAAAAAGACAAGTATGCAATACCCCCTGCCCCCACCAGCCTAGTGCCTAATCTTCTGAAAATGTTAAAGAATTAGTAAACAACTCAGACAAGTTAACTGGATATATGTCGTGTTGCCCTGGTCTCTCTCACGGGGTCTTAACTTTCTTTCATGCTTCAGACGAAGATAGTGAGTATTAACAAATTACTGCGTAATATCTGATGCTTGTGTTTTGAGTGTTTATTCTTATCTGTGGCTCATTTCTTCAATGCTACTCACTTTGTTAAGTTGGTAAATAACAAAGCCTGTATCACCCATGCCCCAAGGCTGTGCAGTAGGAACTTCTTTACTTGATGTTCCCTTCTTTCTCAGAGTATATACATCAGCTCTCCCGATCCTCCTTCTAGATCTCAGGAAAATGGAGTCCCTTCATAGTCGTTTTGCACTTAGATTCTATTTTCTTTTCTGGAACTTGCTAAAATAATATTTTAATTGATTTTCCCCTACATGTCTTAGTTCTTTATACTGGCATCTTTCTTTCAGCCATCAGCTATGCAAAGGGCTGAATTGAAAGAAAACCATCACTCTTGTATTGAACACTTTTCTAACCATAACCTGTGTCTCTTTCTGTTATTCACTTGGCCTCATGAGAAAAAAACACACGCTTGGTTCCGGAACCCACTGGACCTATGAGATGGACATAAGCTATAACTCTGATGATTACTTACAGTCATCTAGCCTGCTCTAGCTATAAGTTCCCTGTCATTAATGTCAGTCCAGGGACAGGACCCAGTAACTCCCATGTGTTTGATTTCCTTTTTTCAGTGCTTAGTCATCTTGGTAAAAGGAGGTATGTTCTTTTGGAGATGGTTATGATAAAGGCTATAAATTTGGGCCAGTGTAGCAGGATTTTTGGTCAAGTAGATTTTTATTTTCTCTTATTTAAATCTTTGGAGTTGTAATTTGAATCAAGTATGGGAACTGATAGAGCAGCCGTTGCTATGCTTTTGATAAGTCTAAGTAGACACTTGGTTTATGTAGCCTGGAACTTCTTCATTCATATATATCAAATAAGAATCTAACAAACTGTCCATTTGCCTCCCTTCTAAAGCTCCTTGATCAACAACGAGTCTTTTAGGTCTCGGAGACTCAGACCATTTTTTATCACTGTTTTGATTTTGTTTTGCACATGCTAAACATCTATGTCTTGTCTTAGTAACAAGTCCTGGCATGTGTGCACCGGTTCCACTTGTCTTCTTTGCCTTTACCGATCCCGGTCCAGGGATAATAACATGGTACTGGACTTAGTCAAAGACTGTATTTCCTTTAACGATCCCGGTCCAGGGATAATAACATGGTACTGGACTTAGTCAAAGACTGTATTTCCAGCGAAAGGAAGCTGTCACCCATATCTGACCTTTCAAAGTAAATGGACGGATAGAAAGAAAAGGTTCTTCTCTTTTACAATGCACTTTTGGGTTTTTAAAGATTTTTTTTAACCAGTCACATACTAGAATTGACTTAGAAACAGATCCCAGAAGCTTCACTCTTTGAAGTATTTATTTCTCCTGTTCTGTTAAATATTTATGTTAAAATCAAATTTTTCATATATGCACAAGCAGATAAAATCTGGGAATAGTTCCACTATTTAGTATTGTGTTCTTTTTCATCATGGTGATAACACTGATTACATTAAATGCTTTCCCCTTATTTTGCTGAATTCCAGATTATTTAGTATGTTTTGTGAATGTGTACAAGGTTTATATGGTAGTATCTGTCCAGCCATTCTAAATTGGAAAATATATATGGAAACTAAATGAAGATTTAATGTACGTGATAATAATTTATACTCTTATTCAATAAGGTGCCTCACACTTACGCAAAAATAATTAGGGCTTTCATTATCTAATAATTGCCTACTAATTGCTTTCAAGGGACTAGATCAGTTTTTAATGGAAGTGGAATTATTTCACCCCGCCATAACATTTGTGGTGTCAATGCTAACGATTTTCATATTTTCCTTGTATAGTTAAAAATGTGATCTTGTTAATAATAGTTCTTTATCAGGGATAATAGTGACCGTTACTAAACTGACAGGATTTATTTTCTGTTTCTCATCTCACTAAAAAGTGATGCCAGCAGGAATGTAAGAGTATTGTCAATGTGAAGTAAAATAATTTATTACTCTGAATATTTGGACAAATTTATTTTAGTTTCTCTTTTAACTCAATATTTGATAATCTAGCAGACTAAATATCTAAATAGTAGGTCTTATTCAAGCTTACTTTTTGAAATTGAGAATATGTATACATATATTTATTTTATTTTATTTTTCCTTACTCTATAGAGAAATGATGAAGAAGCAGTTGTGGATAGAGGTGGAACACGTTCTATTCTCAAAACACATTTTGAGAAAGAAGATTTAGAAGGTGAGTTGTTATTTTGGTGGCGTAGTTGATATGCCTAATCCATAGGCATTACAAAGAGAAATGTAAAATTTTCAGTTGTGAAAAATGGAAAATGTTGATATGAAAGTAATTATGGTGTGCTGGTGTGCTGTAGATATGATTTTTTGGTACAGTGTAGGATGCCAACAGGCAGACCTGAAAATGGTGAGAAGCATTTGTCCATGCACAGATATTTATTCGATCCAACCAATATTCTAGAGACTGTTGCCATCTTTTCTATAAAACCTGTTCCAAGGAATTATACTTAATTACATAATGAAAAGAAAATGTAAAAGGAGACTATGTTTTTATTTTCTGTCCTCCCAAACCCAAATAATCACAAAAAAACTATATTAATTACAACACTGTTTGGCCAACGGCTCATGCATATTCCTAGCTAGCTCTTACATCTTTAATTAACCCATTTCTATTATTTTATATTTACCATGAGGCTCATGGTTTGTTACTTCACATCTTGTCTTGAGTGGCTACATGGTGTCTGCCTGATATTGCCTTCTTTCTCCCTGTATTCGGTTAAGTTTTCCTGCCTAGTTATATTCTGCCCTGCCACAGGATAAAGCAGCTTCTTTAGTAACCAGTGGTAATAAAACATATTCACAGCATACAGAGAGGAATCCCTCAACAATAAAAATAGATATTCATATCATATGAGATATGCTAGGACAAGAAGATTGTCAGAGCAGGTTCTCAAGAGCAGAGACTTAGGAAAGTTGGTTTTTGATTCAGGTAGCAGAATGAGAAAAAAACCTCCATTTCTATGTGTTGTCTTCAATGAGAAGGACTGATAATATAGTGGACACGTTAGAGTTTAATTGTACACACTCCAACAGCAAGCTGCATAGGTTCAAATGCCAGGTCTCTCCTTTCATTAGCATAGGGCCTTTAGTTAACTTTCTGCTTCTCTGTTCTCTCAACTGTTAGCACACTGATAGCAATAGGTATATCTTAAGGATTTTTAGAAAATCAAATAAAGTATTTCAAATAATACTTAGGAACAGAGTAGTATAGTATTAGCAATTATCACACTGTATTTAATGCTTATGCAGAATTAACTTTAATTTTTAATGTTTTAACTTTGATTTTTTTTTCTTGTCTTAGATATAAGGTATATAAAGCTAGTTATTTGAATGAGAGGTAAAACTTAGGTAGTCTTAAGTAGAGGTAATCATAACTAACTATCCATTGAGTGTTTTTCAATTTAAGCATTAAAAAGCACAATATTTTTAAATTTTACATTGCAATAAAGCTTTTAAATTTTAGTTAGTTTAAGAGTTTTTGAGTCTTATCTTTAGTTTCACTAATTCCATAAATTGATAGCTATAGCTGATATAATATTTGAAAACAACTTTAATCAACACCAACATTGTTGATAATATACATTATCTATTGAAGATATTTTGTATGGCACACAGAAAATAATATCCAAGTCCAAGAATGTTGACCAAAGTTTCTGTCCTACCAGGTCCTGCAATCATTTAGTCCCAAAAATCACACTGGGGTCTACATTAATTATAAACTGATTGGCCTATTAGCTCAGGCTTCTTATTAACACTTATATTATATTAGCCCATAATTCTTGTTTGTGTTAGCCATGTAGCTTGGTACCTTTTTTTGGCAAGGCAGTCACATCTTGCTTCCTCTGTGTCTGGATGATGACTGCAGACTGTGGCTTTCCTCTTCCCAGAATTCTCCTGTTCTCCTTGCTCCGCCTCTACTTCCTGACTGGCTACTGGTCAATCAGCATTTTATTAAAAATACAATAGACAGGGTACAGACCATTGTTTCACAGCATCCCCTCACTTTTTTTTTTTAAAAAGGCAAAATTAATTTTGCTACTGTTATGAATTGTAATGCAAATATCTGATCTGCAACTCCCAAACACTTTACAACCCACAGGTTGAGAACTACTGTCTTAATGACTATAATTAAGTTATCTGTGATAAAATATTACTCATAGAAACAAAAATGACATTACATAAAAATTTTTAATCGAAATATATTTTCAATTTTAAAATTGAGAAAAGTCTTATTTATATTGACTTATTTTTCTTATCTTCCTAACACACCAAAAGGCAAGCACCTCTGCTATTAATTGGTTTATAATTCACACACAGGCTTATAAGATCTGGATGGACCTCGAATTAGGTAACGTAGGAGTGATATGCAGGATGATGTAGTTTAGGAGTAAGTGGTAGAGTACCTGTACTGGGAGGCAACACTAAAGTTATAGAGGTGGTGGCTACTTCCTTCATGTAATGGAAAATAATATGACTTTAAGGAGCATATTTAGTGGTGCAGATAGCACAAAATAAATGTTTTAAATGGAAGAGAATTAGGACCGATATTGGAGACAAACACAATTTATAAATAGAAATATTTTTAATTAAAAATTCTCTATCTGAAATTTGTTGTTTCCTAGGATTTGTGTGCATCTTAGTTACTAGAATAACTAGCATAATTTAGCATTCTGAGTGCAGCTAGTGGAAATGCCAGGTGTATAAAAATATCTTTGAAATCTCAGGTACAATATATTTAGTGAAAAATAATCACCTTCTCAACAACAACAGCTTGAAGTAATGTATTAGCTATTTATTCACATATATTATGCATTCTGATGAGTGACAACAATTGTAGAACTTTTTTGCTGTCCAAACTGTTTCCTTTGTTTGTTTCGTGCGTGTTTTGTACCATTTCTGTCTTCTATTATCTAAAACTAAGAGAAGTTTTATGTGCTTATTTTGTACCTTATATTCTTACTAAATCCTCAGAATTGATATTAGTGACATCTGTTTCCATTCCCACTGGTTTCCTCCACTTGGTCATCTTCTGTTTACTGTCTATTGTGTCTTTCCCACTACCCATGCTCCTTAACACCACCAGCATGTTCTTTCTGCTTCATGTGTCAGTGCCTAGTGAAGGGTGTCAAATCTCTATCACTAGATAATCTTGGGATTATGATTAAATCAAACCTCAATAAAAATTGAGATTAAGCGATTTTTACTTTTTCTCTTCCATATCAGTGTGGGACTAGTACAGTCTGAAGTGTGAGACAACAAAGGGAAAATACAGTGAAACTTTATTATTTTAATTACCTTCTAATATATGTATAATAACCAGTTAAATTTGAATTGTGTAAATACTGTATGTTTAAATAATGAATGATGGTAATAAGTACAACAATGATATGTTTTCATTTATTATTTCATATTTGTTAAATATGTATATCTCTAGTACTGGTTATTAGGATTACCCATTAATACATCCCTTTAAAAACTGAGGTATAGGCTAGTGAGATGAATTTCGTGGGTAAAAATGGTTACTGCCAAGTCTGATGACTTGGATTGGAGCCACAGGACCCAGTTTGTAGAAGGAGAGAACCAGTTCCCACAAGTTGTCCTCTGTCTCCATAGGAGAACTGTAGCATATACATACCACACACACTTACACGCACACACATGCATGAAAGCATGCACTTGCACCTGAAAGATAAATAAATGCATTCATGGACATAATAAAAAGAGAACTCAGTCATTTATTTCCTTGGTTATCAGTAGCTTTGCCTTCTAATGGCTCACATCTGAGTACCTTGTTGTCACTGTGAGGAGTTGACTGTTGCCTACGGAGGCAGCCTGCCCCATGACACACTGGATAAAGAACTGCCCTGAAGAAGCCCAGTCAGTTGATCCTTCTTTCTTAAAACATGGACTATTCTGATGTACTATCCCTGCTTCAGGGTTTACCCACAGGATTAAAGGGGCCTGCTGTTGTAGGTAAAGCATTATTTGGCTTCCTTCAGTATTAAATTGTGTGTCCTAATTTTCTCAAAGGTGTTATTGCTGACTCTCAGCAAACTCTCTGAAAACAAATATCTATCTAAGAAAATTTTTTCCTTCGAGCAGTCCAACCTGCCCATTGAATATTCCCTGGAACCTATAGTTTTAAAACATAAAGTTGTCAGGTCTTTCATTTTGTATTGTTAGCTTATGTGGTTAAGACTTTTTATAGCATAATAGGTGTTGGCCTGTTCTTATCTAACATAGTCCATACTCATGGCCTGTGCCTCCTGTGGCCCTACTTAACGTGATGAGTCCATATGCATGACCCTACTCTGCCTGCACCTTCCCCCATCCCCAGACCTAGACCAGGTCCTACATCCAATGCACCAGCCATGTCTGAGGAACCCTAGTACACCTTTGCCAAACTTCAGGCAAGGGTCAGGTTTTACATTCTGTGCACCAACCAAGCCCAGTATACCCCACCCCAGTTTACCAGTCTTATAGTAAAATTGTATCATGAGAGCTACCTAGATGAATACCAGACACAGAAATTCAAAGAACAATAAAAAACTTCATAAAAAAATCCAATAAATTTAGAGGACACCAGGAAACAGGTCAATGAATGTAAAAGGAATGAACTTAAAGCAGATGCCTGGGTAGTGCTCAAGATAGAACAAACCGAAGGTAAGTAAAACAATAAAGACAGTACAGGAATTGAGAACTGAATTCAATAAAGAGATAGAAATATTGAAGAGAGTTCAACCTGGAATGAAAATGGAATTGAAAACATCAATAAACCAATTTGAAAACTCAACAGAAATACGTGCACGTAGACTGGAAGAAGGAGCTAGAATATCAGGACTCCGTGATAAAAGCAGAGAAATTAGACCACATAACAAAAGAATATGAAAGACTTTAAAGAACACCAGAAAGGAACTGGTACATGAGCTTCCAGAAGCCATAAAAATGTAATATCTTCAAATTATAGGCATAGATGTGGGGAAGAATCTCAAGTCATTTTCTTAGACTACATTTTCCACAAGACACCCCCCCCCAAATTCTTCTTTATACTAAGGAAAGACATATCCATATTTATACAAGAATCACACCAAACCAAATATACAAGACCAGAAAAGAAATTCTCATATTGTATCAGAGTTAAGACACAAAATATAAAGAATGAATAAGTAAAGGGTATTGAAAGCTACAAGAGAAAAAAAAAGTTCAAAGGGAAATCCATCATTGTAACAGGTGATTTCAGTGTGGAAACTTTGTACAGATAGAAGATCCTGGAGGAATTCACTTCAAATTCTAAAATACTATGACTAACAACATCAGCTATTGTTCCCAGCAAAAACTACCTGTCATACTTAAAAAAGAAGGAAAATTTTCCACGATACAGAAGAATTTATGTACACACCAGACCAAACCTAAAGAGAATCTGGACGTGCACTTTTTACTGAAGAGAAGAACAGGAATAGCCATGACACTCTAGGAAGAAAACAAATTGAGCTACAATTACTGAAACAAAATACAACTTAGAATAAAAGCAGCAAAAGATAATGACTGCAACCAACACACATAGTCCAACAATAAATTTCAACATTGATAACCACAAGTTCTAGTTAAAAGACACAAAATAGATTAAGAAACAAAATCTAATTTTGTTTGTCATCAAGAAACTCACAAAATGAACTCCATGTTTTTGGTTTGTTGTTTTGTGTGTGTTTTATAGGGTGTTGGTTTCATTTTGATTAGTTTTTAGCAGTTTTTGTCTTACAGACTTTCTTTTGTTTTGATTCTGGTACATTTGTAATAAAAAGGCACTAGCCTTAGCAAAAGGATTTATAGTCTCTGGATGTGATCTTAGTAGTAGTCTTATGTAGCAAATTCAAGCATGAGGTGAGGAAAATGCATAGGAAATGTTTGCAAGATACTCTCAACTATCTTTAGAAGTGGTAACTTAAAGCATTTAAAAGATAGTTATTTGGAAGATGGTATATACTTCCATTTTGTTACAAAAATAGTAGAATTCTGTATTACAAAAATAAAAAACAACTGTTAAATTGTTAGTGCTACCCAACAGCGGATAAAGCTCCTTAGCAGCATTTCGTTTTAGAAATGAGTTGACTTTAGCCCCTGCACCCCTTAGAGGTGGTGGAACCTGGGAGAATAGGGCCGATAAATAAGGCAGACTAACGTCTCATGCGATAGTCAACTTTATTCAGAGCCTCAGACAATTTATGCTAATAAGAAGGGTCACCTGAGTAAAGTTCTCTTGAGTTAGGCTGTTTACAATCACAAGGACAAGCTGCACGTGGCAGGGCAAAACCATGTTTCTGCACAGAGGGATCTAAAGGATAGTTTAACTATACAATGAACATCAACAGCGAGCAATACTGAGTAACCCGCAGTGAACGCACTCCTGCGACGCCTGGGAGGAGCACAAAAACACATTTTAAGAACAATTCTTTGTTTTGAAAAAAGTGAGGTCACAAGACTCTTGTCTTATTTTTTTGTAGTGGTCTCAAGAACTCAGAATTCTCCTCACATGACCCCATTCCTGGACTGGGTTTCGACAAACTTCAGCGTATTTCAAATGTTAAATGAGAGGTTTCAGTTGGGAAATTTCTAAATAATTTTTCAGCGCTAAAGTTTATGATTTCTAAGTGAACTTCCAAACCCCAAATGTACGTTAGAAGAAATTTCATATCTCTTTGTTTAATGTTTCATTGAAACATTTCATTAAAGCATTGAAGTTTTCTAGGCGTTGCATGCACTGCTAGTGGAATCTGAAAAGGGACTTCTTGTCTATATGGGTTAAGGGCTTCCCAAGTGTTCAATGAAATGTTTGTCTTAATAAGCCGCAAAACTGGCTTTATACTGCCTCAAAGGCAAGGGCAATTTGAATCACAGTAGATGTGAAGAAGTGCCTCACGTCTGAATTTTGGTATTGAAAGGGTATGTCTGATTTCATGGGTTATCATTGGTTAACTTTCAAAATATTATTTCAAGGTATGACTTTAAGCATTGTGCAAGTACATACTTCTGGGATTCTTCATAGTTTTCTAAGGATTTCTAATACTAAATGATTGACTATATCCCATTTAGTCTGAATCCCATTTAGTGAGAATTAATAGAGCTATAGATTATTTCTTTAGCTTCCCATTGGCCCCCATCACTCTCTACTTAGTACCTATTATTGAGTGGTAGATACTATTCCTGATACTAGGAATATAGCAGTGAAGAAAAACAAGATAAAAAAATATAGAGAGCCTGTATTCTAGACATGCTCTTCTAGTTTGTTCTAGACAAATGTTTGATACAGACAGCCTGTCCAATTGGTCTAATTCTCCTACCAGACAGATAACTCGTGGCGTGCAGGGTGCAGGCAGTAAGAGTGATATAAGTTGCCACAAAAGTTATGTGACTAACTGCTTGCTACTCTAAGACTTGGGACATTGCCATTAAAACTGTTGATTCTCTTGTTGTTTACCTGGGCAGTGCTGTGCTACTCAGTCATGTAATCTCCTTTTCTTCATACACCTATGAAAACTTGCCTGAACCTTACGTGTTATACTTCTTAGTAACACAAGTCTTTTATCTTCCTTATATAAAATAAAGGCAATATATACAATTACTTTCTCAATAAAAATTTCAGTTGGAGGTTTTTAGCAACCGGGTGAGTTATGGAGCTACAACCAGTTACACACACACACACACACACACACACACACACACACACACACACACGTACGTCTGGTGGCTGCTGTTGAGATGGGAATCTTGCCAGCCTTTTTGCATCCACAGTATGTGTTCTTGATGGGGACTTGTGGTGGTTACCCATTCCTGCCAGCTTAGCTTCATGTAAGATACTGCCCGTTTCAGAAATAACTTACAAACTTTGAATGTCAAAGCAAGGGATTTTAGTTCTGCTTGTCTTCTTATTAAATGGTTCTTTAGATGCTACATAAAATAAAAGGATGAAAGAAAAGGTTGCAGAATTGGTTGAGCCCTCCTGACAGTGAGCTACAAACATGGAAGAGATCCACAGGCCCTACCACATACAGCTGCTCTCTGCAACCAACAGGTTTTAGGAGAGAAGGCAAGTAATCAAGTTGTGTACCCACTGGCAAGCCCACCACACTCTGATGGTTAGTTCTAAGCTTGGAATCATACAAACAGTCCTGACTACATTCTACAGGACTCTAATTAAACTAAAACTAATAAACAGAGAAAGAACTTATAGGGGTGGAGCTGGTTTGGGCAGAATGAAAATGGGAGAGCCCAATGAGAAGTACCAAAATAGATACTATGACATGAACCAAAGAAAAAACAACAACAAACAAACAAAAAACAACAACAAAACCCAACCAAACTAGGGGCAGAAGAGCACATGACTCTAACCTCATTTCAGTTCTTTGCTGCTTTCTACTTGCCCTGTTATTTTTAAAAAAATAACTTATTTTTATTCTATTTGCATTGGTGTTTTTGCCTGCATGTACGTCTGTATGAGGGTGTCAGATTTCCTGGATCTGGAGTTAGACAGCTGTGATCTGCCATGTGGGTGCTGTAAGGTGAGCCAGGGTCCTTTGGAAGAAGAGCCAGTGATCTTAACCACTGAGCCATCTCTCCAGCCCCCTGCCCAGTTATTCTTTCACTCTTTTCACTCAGAAGGAGACATTTACTTGGTATCCCCCAAATAATATAACTATTTCAGAAATTCTTGTGAGACAGGGAAATCTGCCTTATTAAGGTGAGTTGATCAAACTACTTTTGAATGTAGAAAATTGTAAGTGTATAAGATAATAAAGGGGGAAATTTAGGGGCAAGAAATATAGAATGATTCATCTTTGCCTTTACCAAGCTGTGATGTCCTGTAACCCCGCCCTCCCCGAATCCCTCCCATCCTCCTAACTCCCTGGTCTTGATTTGTCAATGTTGCTGTTTTCTATAGCTAAAGGTTTTCTCTGTGACTGAATGTTTTCAGTGAACATAGGGTCAGGAAAAGAGTGGCACATCTGGCTCTCAGGGCCTAGCATAAATTTGACTCTATTAATGCTTAGCCATATTGGTAAACTGAATGAATTGTTTTAATCTACAATTTTGTGGAAAAATCATAAAAATAGCAGTTTCTTCATGCTAGTATACGTTATTGTAATGTATATTTAAAGAAATCAATATTTTGTGAAGATCAGAGGAGAATATATTAGTAAAACACAACACAATAGCCGGGCAGTGGTGACGCATGCCTTTAATCCCAGCACTCGGGAGGCAGAGGCAGACGGATCTCTGTGAGTTCGAGACCAGCCTGGTCTACAAGAGCTAGTTCCAGGACAGGCTCCAAAACCACAGAGAAACCCTGTCTCGAAA
>NC_022011.1:73424979-73448819 GCF_000317375.1 Microtus ochrogaster
AAAAAAAAAAAAAAAAAAAAAAACCACAACACAATAGAAGGCTCACTGTAGATATTTATAGGCTTTCATTTTTTGTTTTAAACTCTTGTAGCTATCTCTAGTACTAAGTTACTTAGAATTTATTTACATGCTGCTTTAAGTTTTGTTTCCCCCTTTTCTCTTTATCAAAAAGACATTTAGTAGGCCATGTTTTTATGCCAATTCTGTGTTTAGACATAGTTTCATATGTTGTTGATTTATAGTTATTCTTATTTTTAACACCCTCAAGCTTTTCATATGACATTTTGTCACATATTTATCAGCCAGAGTACATTATGCAGACTATTAAAGAGATAATAAATGATGCAGTACCTATATACAAAGTAGATACAGAGTAATGCTTACTCAGGTCAGAATGTTACCTGCACCCTGTAACACGCTTTCTCTTGGGTCACCAACCAACTCCCAAATCATGACACGGAGACTTATTATTAATTTTGAATGCTCAGCCTTCGCTTATCTCTTATTTTAATCTGTTTCTCTTTTTCTGTGTTTTGCCTCACGTCTTTGTACCTTTCTTTCTATATATCTTATATATCTTAATTTCTATATATCTTACTTTCCTGCTGCTTCAGTGTCTGGCTGACAGATTCCTGGCTTCTGTCCCCATGCATGTCACTCTCTTTCTCTTCTCTTTTTCTTCTCTTGAGCCTGGATTTCTCCTCCTACTTATTCTCTCTGTCTGCCAGCCCTGCCTATTTCTCTCCTGCCCTGCTACTGGCCATTCAGCTTTTTATTAGACCAACAAGGTCTAATAACACTCAGACAGGCAATGTGAAACAAATGTAACACTTCTTTACATCATTAACAGAGGCAGCAGAAACAAATGAAACACACCTTTACACAGCTAAAGTAATATTCCTCAGCATAAACAACTGCAATGCATCTTTACATTGTTAAAATAATATTCCACAACTTGCACGTACTTGAGAGCAGAAGACATGCTCTCAATGTCTTTTGTCTCAAAAGACATCGGAGTCATGCTATAGAGATGGTTCACTAGATAAGTGCTTGTCTTGCATGTAACAAAGAACTGAATTCAGATACAACTTGTGGTGCAAAGGCTTAAGCAGTAGTCTTAGTACTTCTGCAGTTAAGTTTGGAAAGCAGAGGTAGAATTACACTATTCAAGAGCCAGGTAGCCTAGTGTATGCATCAGGAATCAACAAGGAACTTCTGCCTAATACAAGGCAAAAGAAAAAGATTGATATTTGAGGTTGTCCTTTGACCTCCAATCATGCATTGTGGCCTAAGTGTACTTCACTAACACATATGAACATGTATACAAGCAATTGCAACGTATACACATATGTACACATATAAACACATCTCTCACACATACAGATATCTTAGTGCCTAAAATATTGTGATATGAAAAATTCTTCCATTTCAAAGTATTGATTAATGCATTACAAGATTGAACAACTTCCAGTGTTTTATAGATGTCGTACAATCAGAAGAACAGTGTTTGCTTTTAATGCTGCAGTTGGTGTAGAATGCTCACTGGATCCTTGTAGATGGTGAGTGGATTTTCACAGTTGGATCCACTTCACTATAGACTTTGTAGACTAATTCTGTACACTAATGATTTTCTTTTTCACGTAACTGGTGACACATGATATGGCATTTGCAGGTTATCTGGGATTCACAGTTATTAAACTGAACCACTTCATCCTTCAGTGCCAGGGTCTCAATTGGGCCAAACAGCTGAAGAGTCTATTTAGACTTAGGTTCTGAACAGTGTTGTGGATAGAACTCAAGCCTATTCTGATTAACATGCAAGAGGCTGTCTCAATTATAAGTGAGTGTGAAAATGCTTATGTCTAAAACTGCAGCAATTCAAGATGACCACCAATGAATTAAAACAGATAAAATCTCCCTCATAAATGGGGACTTGACCGTGAGAGTGGCCTGGTTTGTTGTGCTTACATTGCTTGACGGCATAAGTACACATCTGGAGGAATGGATTCAAGACAGGTGATAAAACCTATACAAAATAAGATTGATGGGAATCTTGTAGGTATGAATTCCAAAACTTCGTGCAGCTATTTGACTCTGTACAGAATTTGGTGTATGTCTAGGTAATTGTTTGACCTTGTCTGATGGTTGAGGAATTTTTTGTTGTTGTTTAACAAATATTTTTATTTAATAAGAATTAATACCACAGTTGAATTATTTATAACAATTCTGCTCATTGTATGGTAATAAAATTTAATAGTAGGCATGATATATAGCTCAACATAAACAATAATTACATGTTGAATTCAAAGGTTTGGAGGCTTGTCCATATCCTTTGTGTATGTCCAATGACTTCTTGACAATTTTCTTCAGTTCTTCACGTTCTTACTTTAACAGAGCTTCCAGTCATTCCTTTTCAGAAGCAGTGACTTGGTGAATACAGATGTCTCCTACATTCCTTTAAGGGCCACATGAGAGTATCTCAGTGGCTCTGGGTCTAACCTGGCTTCTCTTGATTATGAGATTATAGGATATAAAATGAATTTTTTTTTCTCCCCAAGTTTGTTTTTGGTGAGTTCACAGCAACAAAAATTAAATTAGGTTATTATTTACAGATCATCAGTTTGGGTGGAAATCTACTAGTTATTCGTTCTGTCCTAAACTAGCTGACTCCTACATCTGTAGTCAACAAAAGCTGACTAGCTATTCCTCAGCCTCGCACATGATCTCATCATTTGCTCTCCTGATTTGAACATGCTTGCATGGTGGCTGGAATTCTCAAAAGCAATAGAGAAGAAAAACCTGTAAGTATTGTCCTCAGAACTAGGACCTACCATCAGGTTGTTGAGAGCCACCAAGAGTCTTGGAAATACCCTGTGATATTTAGCTAATGACTAAGCAAGATGTAACTCATTCCTGGCACTGGAACTTTTACTTGGTGGCATAATATGTCTAATTGAGGCATTGTCTCCTGCATTATATACTGACTCCATCTAATTACTTTCATATATTTATGTTTTAGGATGCTTCTCCTTTTAGGTTTCCATATGGTTTTTTAAAAGGCCTTCGGTGAAGTTGTCTTTCCCCATACTCCTTCCCTTACCCTGCTTTCCTGTCCCACTCCCTATTTAATCCTCCTCTTCTAGTTTCCCCTTTATCCGACACTCCATTCCACTTCTACTCCTTGGGAGATCCTCTCCTCCTCTTTGGTCCCTTAATAGGTACTTAACCTCTGTGGCTATTTGGATTATAGCACATATATTGAAAGTATAAAAACTAACATGCAGTATTTGTCTTTTGGGGTCTGGGTTACCCTACTCAGGATGATTATTCCTAATTTCACTCATTTACTTGCAAATTTTATACTTTAATTTTCTTACCATTTGAGCAATAATTTCATTGTTTAAATATATAATGTTTTCATTATCTAGTCATTAGTTGGTGGGCCGTTAGTCTATTTTCAATCTCTGGATATTATGAATAGAAGAGCAATGAAAATGAATGAGCAACTATTTCCTTAACAGGCTTTAGAGTCCTTTGGGTATTTGTACAAGAGTTATATAGCCAGATTATGCCATAATACCTTGTAAACTAGATGGAGGTCTTGGCTATGCCTCTTTTGATGAACAACTGTGAGGCTTTCAAGATTTCTACTTTCTACCTAGTATAGTCATTAATGAGGCTTTTCTTTGTAATGAATACAAATATGGACCAAGAGCAGATAAATGTGACCAGTACTCATTTAATGCTTTCTTTTTCTTTTAGCAAAACAAAACATGTAGCAGTCTAATTATATCTCCTTGCTGTATGCACACATGAATTCATATTGAATTTCTTCTTTTTCCCTATTATTTTCCTCAACAAAGACTTTCTGTTGCGTTAGAAATTTTTGATAACTTAAAATAAACAATGTCTTGTGTTTTTAGACACTTTTAGAGTCTACATTGTGTTAAAATCACATGCTTACTCAGCTTAATATATGTACTTGACTATTCCCTGTGATTGACATATCTAAATAGTTATAGCAACCCAGGAATTATGTACCAGCTGTGTGGTATAGTCATTTCACAGATAAAACCCAATTCTCTTCTTCAGCACATGGTTTGACTTCCTTCAGGCCAGACAAAGACATATTGTTATTAGCATTAGCCACCAAATGCATCTCTTTCTTTGTTGTGCAACATAAACATTATACATGCTGCAGCCACCTCTACATCAAGAACTGCTTTAGTGATGCTGTTGTTCTATAATTAAAATATTTACAATTTTTATTCTTTACAACACAATAGTATCAACATAATTTAAGTGTCAAACCAAGGTTTAATATGGTTTGTTCACAGAGGTAATATTGTTTTTATTAAGTCATTCTTTTGTTCTATGGGAAAAAGTGTATTTTCTCTTTACTGACACACATGTTAAAAAAATAAGTTCTGAACTTTAGGGGAGATATTTTTCCCAGTCCACTACTGTTTTTTATTTGCATCTCTTATTCTCAGAATTCATTGTAAGTTCTATGGAAACTTCTCTGCTATCGAGCTTTTCATTTAACAAAGACTTAACGAAGGAAGGATTTGGATTAAGTTTCCAAAGACTTCTTGAAGAAAACACTCAGGCACAATTTGGCAAGAAATTGAGTAGAGTGATCACATTTTTAGCTTTCAGTCTAAATTACAGGAATGATTGGGCTTTGATATGCAAATAATATATTTATTTATTCATTTTTTATGAAACAGTTTTTAATTTGATCATATTTTTACAGTTCCCCAAATTCTCCCAAATCCTCCCTACCCACCCAATTTCATCCTTTTTCTTTCTCCAAACAAATATAAAACAAAACAAAGATTAAAAATTCCAAAACAAAACAAAAAACAAGAGAGAGAGAGAGAGAGAGAGAGAGAGAGAGAGAGAAAGTTTGAGAGAGTTTGTTTTATGTTGTCTACCTATTTCTGGGCATGTAGCCTGCCCTGGTGTAGATGGTATACCTGGTGATAGTCCATGAGAGAAAATTGGTTTGCCCTTTCTTAGCAGGAATCAATTGCAAATAGCATTCTATTTAGGGTTGACTCTTCGTTTCCAAATTCCTGAAATTTAACATTACCATAAGAATTTTAGTTAGGGTTCTCTCTGTGTGTTAGTTAGATAGGAGTGCCATTACAAGATGCCACAGGATGGCTTAAGACTACAGAATTTAATTTTCTTGTAGTTCTAGATGTAGGGTGCCTATGGCAGGGATAGGTAGCGGTCTCTCATATTCTTCTGTGTGCCCCTACTTAGAAAGCAACTGATGTCTTAATCTCTCCTCTTTCAGAATGCTGATTGCATCTGGGTTATTTTATAACATTGTCTCACTTTGATTACCTCTGTGAATGCCGAGATTCCAAATTTGTCACAATCAGTGTTGAATATTTAACATTTGAGGTTTTGGAGGAGATAAATAGCCCAGGAATTGGTATTATGGCATATGTACTATTTTGTGCTTGAGGAAGATTTTAGAGTTAAAATATAAGTATTTTCTTAAGGGAGTCAAACAATATAATTTTTTAAGTTGTGCTTTACTTATACATATTTTCTCTTAATTGCTTATTTTTTGAAAATAAATGTCTTTGTTCCGATTAAGTGACATGTATAGCTGTGAACAAAGTTACTATAGCTATTTATGTGCAAGTTTTTCTTTGTACATAATTATTAAGACATTTAGGTAAAATCTAATGAACTAATTTGATATTTAAAGTAAATTCTAGATATGTAGGCTATTCAGATTACAATATAGACACAATGATTATTTAGAATGTAATCTAGAATAAGACCTTAAAATTTCCAAAATAATTGCCTCAGTATTGATGCTATACCAAAATGTAACAATCAAAGGGGGAAATAGATGTTCTAATAATCTTGCTGAAAGTTGATGAGAGTCCAAAACAAGACAATACCAGTTGGGATAGTGAAGAGAACCTGAGATGAATGGATAGATGGTATATTCATTAAGATAGATGACAGATAATTCATACCTGAGCAAAAGAAAAACATGAGTTTCATAGACTTGTTGAAGATGAAATGTCTCTGAGAAGGTTGTTTAAGTGACAATATCTGGTGGGTAAGTAATCTGTAGATTGTGAGTTCAAGAGAGAAGTCTGACATCAAGGTGTATGTCTTAGAGCTTATAGTGCCACACACATGCAAGGATAGACAATGTCATCCCCAGCTTTAGTGAGTAAATAAAAGAGGAGTCAACAAAGGAAATAATATGAATGAAATGAAACACAAAGAAGAGAATGGCTAAAAAAATAAAAACATCCTTGTCATTTTGTAGGGACACAATTACAATCTTTTTATTATAAATAGTAGTAGAAAATTGGTAAAATAAAACAAGTAAGTGTAGGGAGAAAGCAAATAATTTTCTAATGAAGAATATAATTATAATTATGGTATGGTGAATAATAACAGATACACTATTAAGACAGTTAATAATAAGAATAGTTGCAAAACTACAGCAAAATGCCTACTATTATTAATTTTACGTTTACATCTGTGGTACACTTAACTAAGTATCTTTTTAAAAACTATGCTAAAAGAAATAATTTACCATTTTGACTTGGATTGAACTGAGATTCCCTTAATGTGGAAAACATCATCTTCTGTGTTCTGAATTACTGAGAGGTTTCATTCGTGTACTTGTTTTGTAATGAAGGTCATCGAACATTATTTATTGGAGTTCATGTGCCCCTGGGTGGAAGAAAAAGTCACCGTCGTCACAGGCATCGTGGTCATAAGCACAGGAAGAGGGACAGAGAGAGAGATTCGGGACTAGAGGATGGACGAGAGTCACCTTCTTTCGGTAAGCCTCGTTCTCTTTGTTTTAATAAATTATTCCCCCAATGCAGAAGCCACTGTGTTTCTATGCTACCTATTCTTTCCTCCCAAATTGTTTTAGTATCTTTACTGAGGCTTATACTTAGGATCTGCTTCTTTAGGGACAACACAATTTCATGGGCAGTCTCTAAACAATATAACTCCCTGCACATAACATTTGTCAAATCTCTTTAGCAGCATCAATCATTTGCCTTTAATACTATTCTACAATGGGTAAAATCAAATACTCAGTCACTTTTTGAGAATGATACCATGCCCTAAACACCATCACACTCAATTGGAGACTTGATATTTTGTATAGTGAGGACGTGTAATAAATATTTCTATACTGAAAGAAAGCCTCAAAGAAAGAAAACCATCCCACAATCCCAGAGAACCTAGAAAACAATGTGAGAAATACATAGATCTAATCTACAGGGGTAGTAGAAAAAGACAAAATCTCCTGAGTAAATTGGGAGCATGGGCACCTTGGGAGAGGGTTGAAGGGGAAGGGAGAAGCAGGGAGGGGAGCAGAGAAAAATGTAGAGCTCAATAAAATAAAAAAATATATATTTTCAAGGCAAATCATTTTCTTACTTGCAAGAAGTCCAGAGAAAACATTAGAAGATATTACTGCAAGTGCCTCAGGGTTTTTCAGAATTTACTTTTCAATGGAATGTAGGATAAGTAGGAAGAACTCCAAGGTGCATGAGGATTATGTGCTGTGAATCTGGATATTTCATGTTGCTTGTTGTAAAGTGTTGTACGGATCAGTGAAATGTGAGCTAGAATTTCTAGGTCAATCATCAATTTAACAATGTCTTTGAAAAAGTGTTTGAAGTTTGTCGCTCTTTAGAATTCTCTCGCTCCAGTACATGCTCCACATCGTCAGATGTAAAGCTACTTGTTATTTGCCTCAGGGTTTTAATAACCTGGCTATTTTTAAAGGAAAGGCCTTTTAAAAGTGAGCATTCTTAGGACACAGACAAGTGATAGCTGCTTTAGGTTCACCAGAACCAAGAGCTGGAATGTGATTTCTTGGTGAGACCAAAAGTGTTTGTGTAGTAGTGGCAATGAGGATGTTTAATAATATAAAATATTTTCTAACAACAAATAAGGTTATATCACTAATTTTAAGCAGTTTTAGGTGTATGTATGTATGTGTTCATGTATATATACATGTTTGTGTGTGTAACATACATGTGTGTGTGCATCCATATTGGGTTCAGAGCCTTATTATTCTGAGACAGGGCCTCTTAGTGAATTTGAGGTTAACTGGTTTGTAGAAGGCCTGGACACTGAGCACCGGGGCTCCTCCTCTCTCAACATCCCTGTGGTGCTGGGGTTATTGACTTGTGCTGTCAGGCCTGGCTTATGTGTGATTGCTAGGGATCTAAACTCAAGTTGCTGTGCTTGCTCAACAAGCACTTTACTGACTACTCCATCTCTATCCCTTCCTTTAGATACTATAGTTAACAAATAGAGTTTTTATAAAAATGTGATGTAAATAGGTAATACTCCTTTCTTTTCTAGCAAATGGGAACTGTTCAAATTTTTCATTGTTAGTTTTAGTGTCATCCTTACTATCTTTGTATAATTAAAGGTTCTGTTTTTAAGTAAGACTACTAATGAGTATTTTAGAATGACCAGTTTGAAAAATGATTTTTCTCCTTTAGCCTCTCAAAGAATGTGACAAGAAGATTAAGAGGATTATGTCAGTTACCGCTGGTTAATCTATAAGAAATAAGTTTGAAAAAATAAATTCTATTATCCAGTTATTTAAAATATGGTACACAAAGATACTGTATATAATAACACCATCTTGGGATTAGACAGAGGACTTTTCTAGATTTAGATGGCAAGTTGAATGCACACTTCAGGATAAATGGAGGAGACATAGAAAACCTGAATGCAAAGAGATATTTTTTGATAAGTTATAGCTTTTTGCTTTTATTTTAACTCCTAATTTGGTGATAAATAATAACAAAATGTTTTGAATTTTTTTATTTTTCTATAGTATACTAGCAGTATTCACAGGCACTAAGACATAGATTAATACTTGCCCAACTCCCTGAACTATGACTCAGAAACACCCAATTAACAACCAACTTCCTGACCCCAGAATCCTCTCTGCATTTTCAAGATCACTACTCTTATTTCTCTAGGAGACTCACTCCTTCTTCCTAAATGGAGTATTTTTCCAGTTCTTTAATTTATATAAAGAAGATCCTTCAGCAGGCCCTTGTACAATATTCTTTTTATATGACTTTATTATTATTATTATTATTTTTTTTTTTTGGATTTTCGAGACAGGGTTTCTCTGTGGCTTTGGAGCCTGTCCTGGAACTAGCTCTGTAGACCAGGCTGGTCTCGAACTCACAGAGATCCGCCTGCCTCTGCCTCCCAAGTGCTGGGATTAAAGGCGTGCACCACCACCGCCCGGCTATGACTAATGTTTTTGATATAGCTTTATTTTATTCATTTTCATTAATATGTAGTAAAAATGTACGTTTGTATATTAAGCATCTTACTCTTGATAGAAATTTAAAGTGTTGGAGCAACTGTGGGTAAAATCATGTGGATACTTCTATTTATGTCTGTCAGTGCACATTTTATATTCATGAGTCAGATTGGTCATTGCCGCACTATGGAATGTGTATTTTTCAACGTTATCAGGTAATACCAAATACTTTCTCTTAACTGGGTATGTGTTTATACTCCGACTAATAAGGTATGAGTACTTATTTCACTTTACTCTTTCAATTAAGAGTTGATAGTGCTGCTGTGTTAATAGGAAATATTCTAGAAATATGAGGAATAGCACCTCATTGCTTTAATTTACTTTTCTTTACCAACAATTGAATTGGGAAAATGCAATTGCTTCTTGATAGCTTGCTTTGTGAAGTGACTATCAAAGTTATATGTTTACAATTAGATTTTTTCTTACTGATATGTTGAACTTTGTATATTAGGAATATAATTACTTTGCTGATTTTTCATGATCCAAATAACTTCTAATAATTAGGATTAACGTTTTATTTATTTTGTTATGATGTCCCTCTCTAATTTTATTAATTTAGATTTCCCTCTCCATCTTCTAGTTAATTTTATTAATTTAGATTTCCCTCTCCATCTTCTAGTTAATTTAGCTGGTTGCCAATCTTGTTGATATTTTTTAAAAGAATCAACTCTCATAGACCATTTTAGTTTTTGTTGTTGTTGTTGTGTTTTATTCTGTTTGCTTCTATTTCATTGATTTTTTTCATACTTGTTTCTTGATTATTTCTCTTTTGGGTATTATTTCTTGCAGTTCTAATTAGAATTTCTGTTTTTTTGGTTTTTTTTGGTTTTTTTTTTTTTTTTGGTCTGGGTGACTCATCTGTTGGTGAGTGGAGTATTGAAATATCCCCTTATCATTGTGTGAGTGTGGATATGTATGTTTAGCTCTAATAGTTTTTCTTTTATTAATTTTTGTGCCCTTGCATTTGGTTCATAAATTTTTAGAACTGCATTCTCCTCTTGGTGGATTTTTTTTTCTTTTATAAGCGTCTAATGTCTTTTCATTGCACTTTGGTCAGTCTTAGTTTGAGGAATGTTTAATCACATACTGAAATGACTGAACCTACTTGTTTCTTGGGTCCATTTGCTTGGAATAACTTTCTCCATTCTTTTATCCTAACTTGATATATATCCTTGATGGTGAGATATGGTTTTTTAGGATGCAGCAGAGAGTTAGATCCCATTTTCCAATTTAATCTTTTCATTGGGGAATTGAAACTATTAGTACTGAGAGTTATCAATGAGCAGTGGTTATTGATTCCTGTTGTTTTCTTTGATATGCTGTGACTTTTGCCTTCTTTTAATTTCCCGTTCTGGGATTACGTATTCTTTGTGTCTCAACACTTGAGATTTTGTGTAATCTGTTAGTGAGACTTACCTTTGAGGTTGCTGTTTGACATCTTATATTTTTTGTGACCAGTCTTATTTCAATTTGGATTTACTTTAGTGATTCTATTATTTCTTTGTTAAATTCTAATTTTGTATCTTGAATTGTTTTCATTAATTCATAGCCTCTTTTAGGTCCTTTAACATATTCATAACAGCTATTTTGAAGTCTTTGTCATGATTAGTTATACTGTACTTCTCAGGACCTACTACAATAGGTAGCACCTGGTAGAGGGATATTGTCCCGACTCTTCACACTTGTGTTTTTGCACTGTTGTCTAGGCATCTAGAGTTAGGATGTTTGAGGTGTCTCTTGATGTTACTTTCTCATATTTTCTTTTGTTTGGTGGATAGTCCAGTCTTTTGTGGCTGTTGCTCGTCTCTGGATCCTAGACAGGTGTAATAACTGTTGGGTCCTTGAGAGTTCTTTTGAGTTCTAGTCCACTGCAGCCACTTGGGGGATCCTGGAAGAAAATGTTGGTGTGTATTGGTGGCTAACACAAAGAAATGGAGATGGACGAGAAGAGAAGGATAAGAAGGTGTTTTGGAAAGAGCTAAACTTGGTCCCCACCAAGAAGCAGAGTATGAAGTACTCAAGAAGTAGAAGTATGGTGGCAGGAGAGGCTTCTAGAGGCAGGAGGATGAAGGATAAATCTGTAGAAACAAAAATGAAGGGGGTAGGAGGAACCCGGAATTTATGTTTTAATTTCCTTCTTGGCATATCTTCATATCTTCATAAAAGAATACTCAGAGGATAAGATATTAGTCTCTAGGAAAATTTCTCTGTGTTGTCAATTTTACTTCCACTGCATATTTTAGTAAATATAAACACAGATTCTTGATCTTACTTATGCTATATATCTAGTTCATACTTCTTTGTTATATTTTGCTATAAACATATTTTATAAAACTGTTGACTGAAGATTATATTATAGTAGCCTATGATTTCAGAAACTACCACAAAATCAATAAATACCAATATTTTAAGGAAAAAATTAATTTATATTTACTTAATTTATATTAAGAGAATTTTTCTTTTGGGTAGGATATATATTATATAATATATAGTACTACTTTATAAAGTGTCTAATTCCAATAGATAAAAACAGGTATTGGATAACACATGTTGAATGTCTATTGGAACAAAACTCAAATCCTTTTTAATCATATCAAAGTACTGTTGAATGGTCATGAAAAGACTTTAGTGAATAGAGCATAAAACCCAAAAAAACAATTTTTATCTTAAAAGAATTAAAAGCCGGAGAAGACATTTGTTATTTTGAACTCAAGTAAATAGTATCCTTTATTAAATAGACTATACTCATTTAGTAAATTGCTATTTTTGAAGCATTTAAACCATGTAGCTATGATAGACACATGTCCTTCTGTATGATTTTCTTCCTAGATACCCCGTCACAACGGGTGCAGTTTATTCTTGGAACTGAGGACGATGACGAGGAGCACATTCCCCATGACCTTTTCACAGAACTGGATGAGATTTGCTGGCGTGAAGGGGAAGATGCCGAATGGAGAGAGACAGCCAGGTAAAGATTGGGGTTGAGACAGAAGGACCTCCCACACCAGAAGTGAAAGAATATTTCTTTATAAATTAGGTCATCAGAAGAATAGAGTCCCAGTGCCTCGATTCTCCAAGAGTTTATGAGCTTTGCAGCTTTCTGAACTTGCTCATCTGACCTGGGCAGATCCTCTCCTGGGTTTTGGGTCAGAGTGACTTCTGAAGGCAGTAATCAAGTAGTGATGCCGAGTAGCTCCAGCTGCGGTCTTAAAGATAAACAGTAACAGGACTTGTGTGCTGCCGGGACTACAGTGGAAATCAAGTCATTTGTTTCCATCTTCTCAACTGCTGAATTACACTCAAACTGCTCCTATCATTTGATAATTTCACTGGGGAGCTTTTTTAAAAATAAAAAGTGAACACAAAAAGAGGCTTTAGTTACACTCTTCAATTTCACGTAGTATTTGGTGAAGAATATTTTATCCTGTTTTTCTAGGATAGGAATACATTAAATTGAGTGTTTAATTTTTTTAAATGTCTTCTAAAAATCTTTTTCTATCATTTGTAATTAATATTTTGATAGTGCCATATAATTGATGAATTACTCTAAAAATCATACATTAAATTTTATGCCTTTAATTAATTTGTGCTCGCTTATACTTAATAATTCTTATTTAATAATCATTTATGGAGTATTACATGGTATCTAGGACAGCAGCAGCAAAAACATTAGATCTTGCTTTCACTAATCTCGCAATCTAGTTTAGACACAAAGACATATTTGGAAATGTTGCATGATGAATGCTGTGACTAAGGTATGCAGAATAATTGGGAAAGCCTAGGGCTGCCCTTGGTCTACTGCTCTCCAGATCTGTATGTGACTATGACTCACCTGAGGCCTAACTAAAATGTAGATTTTGTATAAATTAGGCATAGAGTCTCAAGTTCTTTATTTTTGTATCAGAAGTATAAATTTATGCAATCTTTTAAATTTCCTCATTGCTATAAACTGAACTTCATATAGTCAATATTGATGGAAATTTAAGTTTTTTTCCAAATAAAATGTACTATAATGATTCATTTCTTTATCAAGCTTCCATTTGATGCGACATAAAATCCTTTAATTTGAGGACCACATTCCTGATGCAAGAACCTTTACTGCAAGAGTAACTGATAATGGGGTCACACAGGATGGATGGTTCCTAGGTGGACTCATTTTTTTGTTTTGCTTTGTTTTTCTACTTTTTAATAATATATAATATGTAATTTATATATAGCATTTTATGTGTGTGCATAATATGCATATATGTAAGCACACACATAATATGTGTGTTTTCAGGGATGACCATTTGTTATTGAATAACCACTCATTGTATTCTTCCCTGGAAAAGACTATTTCTCTATCATTATTCCTTATTTGCCTGAAGTTATTTGTGTATGGTGTAGGCTTCATGGGCTTTTCCCATTTGACTTTGACATTTCTGTTAGTTTCTGTGTTCAGTTCATGTTTGGTCAGTCATGTTATTGAGACTGTGTGGATATAGCTTCTGATGTTACTAGGAGATACAATCTCACAGAAAACTTCCTGATTCTCTGGCTCTTACCACCTTTCCCCCTCCTCTTTCACAACGTTCGCTGAGCCTTAAGTGTACAAGTGTTTTGACAGAGTATCCCCAGGGACAGTGCTCCGCAACTCTGCATTTTGACTAGGTGTGTTTTCTGTAGTGGTCTTTATCTGTTGCAAAGAGTTTTCTCAACGAAGTGTAAAGACTACATTTATCGGTGGGTATAAGGACACAGGTTTATATGCTTGTTAGGGACTAGGCTGGTTTAGTAAATCGTGGTTGTCGGTTTTCCTCCAAGATTCCTGATTTCACTAGTACTGAGTAGTTAGCTAAGCTCCCCATAACAGGCATGATTCTCCTCTTGTTTATCAGTTCTAGAGTCCTTTAGAGAACTGCTGGTCACTGGTAGTGTATGCACCATTACTGTACTCTCAGGGTATTACTGTCTTGTGGTTTTCTTTACTTTCAATCTTCATAATAGAAATGAAAATTGAAATTGAAACTTATATTTTTGTCTTGAGTATCTCTTTGTTTTTAGAATTGTTGGAAAGTTTCTACTTTCTAGATCATATAATGGCCTGTTTCTTTGATTCAGAAATCTGCTTATAACTTTCCCAGTCTGAGAAAGCTGGCAAGTGGCAGAAGGAACATTAGAAACGTCTATCACTCTCAGAGTTGAGCAGGCAAGATTTCATTGTGCTCTAATAGAGTGACTTGAATGATGTGCTCATCCGAAATGTCCAGAGTGTGTAGCTCTCTTAAGGAATAAGAGAACTGATCTAGTTAATTATTAGCATCCTCTATTAAGACTGGGTAGGATTCATATTTATGGCTGAACTTTTAGAGTCTGAAGCATGTCACAGCTGTTTGAAGTTCATGGAGACATCTGATGAACAATCAGAATAGACATTTAAGAAAAAGGTTCGTGTATTTTGGCTGAGAAGCAACACTTCAAGGAAAACAGAATGTAGTTATTGGAGATTTAAATTCTACTGAGTTTTAAAGTGACAGAAGTAGCTTTGTTTTTGTTGCCTTTGTTCATTTAAAAATAATCTGAGTTAATTTATGAATCCATCTGATTTTTCAAATGCAATATAATTCCATTAAGTAATTAATATATGCTTTCAACCACTTCTTTCTTTTGGTTAGTATTCTAGTGGGATTATTAGCTTTCTACTCTAATAGCAAAAATAAAAATATATTTTACCATCACACTGCCATTGTCATACACCACACATAGATAATTTATAGATATTACTTTTTCCAACCAAAACTTGAACAAAGTTTTAGATTTAGAAGTTAAAGTTTTGAATCTTAACTACTTAATAAATGTTTGTGAAAAACATCTGTTTAGTTTAAAACCATAAAAGAAGTATATGAAAAGCTAATTAAACAGCAAAATTATAATGTCACACTTAAAAATAGTGTATGGTGGTATTTATAGACAGTGAGCAAAGCTACCACAGTTGTGCAGTCATGGAGGCAGCAGGCTTCATTCTGTGTTTGCCCTTTAAAAATACTTTTTACAAATGAGTCCAGAAGGGGCCAGGTAGGGACTAGTACTAGTCTTTGATATTTAAAGGTAGCACGGAAAAGTGCTAGTACATTAAAACAATGTTTGATGCCATGAAGACAATTGATATTCAAGATTAATAAATATTCACATCATGTGGATTTTTCAGTAGAATGTGAAGTGTAAAGATCTTAGGATTAGTACAGCTCTGAAAACATACATGCAAGTAACATTATACAGACTGAGCAGATTGTATTCAAGTATTTAGAAATATGTAGGTATATACATCATGTCCATCTATGTATGTAACAATAACTGATGAAGAAAAAAAAAGGCCATGATTTGAAAGAGAGCTAGGGGGAATATATGGGAGGGTTGAGAGAGAGGAAAGGAAATAGAGAAATGATGCAATTATATTATAATCTAAAAAAATCTTAAAAGAAAAAAGTAGTTAGTGCCATTAAACATTAAGTTTTGATAGTTTCTTTCTCCGGTAAGATAAACTGTTTTACATGATTTTTACTAATCCTACTTCAACTCTCTTTAAAGTGAATGCTTTGTTTGGAGACATCTTGCTTTCTCCAAGGCCATAATTTTAGAACTGTAGAGCTCATTTCTATTTGACAGAATCAGAGAATAAAACTTCCTAAATGTTAAGCTGTTGGTGGTACATAACGCATGCCGAGTTAATTTCTTTAGAAAACATCTGTTGCTTAATGGCAAAAGAATTTTCTTTGTGTATTTTAATACACAATACAAGTAGGCAGATTTTCCCCAATTTAATCCTCAAAGAATTCATGAAACACCTATTTAATGTTAATTATTAGAAGAGAATTCAGTGTGCTAATCATGGGTCAGAACAGATCAAGACACACCAAGGGGATGAAAACAGTTTGCCCAGGGTGTAAATCCCTCACCACCGAGAGAAATGCCGTGTATTTGGCCTACAAATTTTATATTTTATTATTTGTATCATCAGTCAAATTTACTTCATGATCTGAGACTCTTAATTGCTTTGGCTTACTATTCAAACAAATGTCAGTGGAGTTTATTTGAAATAATTGACCCACTAGGTTATTAATTATAATAAGACATTTTGCAACTTATCATAAACTCAAGAGCTAAAATTCTTGAAACAGGAACTGGGGTGTCCTAATACCTCTTTATCTGCATATTTAAAGGATAAAATTGGATGAAACACAGAAAACAGAAATATACTTATATGATATGTATTATTTTTTTAATATAGTCTCCTTAAAACATTCACTTAAATGTCTCTTAATGCTTTTGGCATCATTCTGGAGTTGGCATAAAGTACTGAATCTTGAAAGTATGGTATTTTTAGTAACTTGATATTTGTAGCGTGTATGCTTCTTTTATGGAAAGTGCCTTCTGGCTTCTCCCATAATGTTCACAAACCTATGGTTCCATCAAACCATCCATGCATGTAACTTATATTTGGTCATTTTAGCTACTAAAATGCTTAGAGCTTCCAAGACTCCATTCCCTTCTAACAGAAGCAAGCTCTCAGTTGGAAGTATTTAGTATAAATGAAACAATATAGCACTTGGATTTGTATTTTAAATGCCATTTCAGATACACACACAGACCCATGGACTGAATCAAGAAGCAAGAAGTAGACCACCATGTGTAGCTAATTGGTTTTTGATATTGTACAAAAGATATGAAATAAGAAGTAATTATTAATACTCAAAAGCATGAAAATAAATAGGAAAATGTATAGAAATCACAAGATTTTTCAAAGAATGTATATGAAATATGTATACAAAAATATTATGTGGGTGTGTGTTATACAGATTCACTGCAATTAATCTTTAGGGAAAGACAAATTAAATATAGAAGTCTTGGAACACACCAGGTCCTGTTATGTACATGGATGGTTTAATGGAACCATGATTTCTGTGAGTGTTCTGGGAGAAGATAAAAGACACACACACACTCAACACACATACACGTGAGTGTAGCAAATGTCTTATAAAGTATTCACTATCATTAATATTTGGGAAAAGGCAACCTAAAACTTCTGTGGCATGTAACTGTTTAACTACTAAAATAGTTAAAACACTAACAAAATGAAAACTGCTGGTGAAGATACAGAGCATGTAGACTTTTCATATTTTGTGGCCGTAAGTATAAAATGCTAGAGAAACATCCTGGCAGTTTCTTTTACAAATATGCACACATTTTCTATTTGATACAGCAGTTATACTGTTAGGCATTTGTTACAAACAAGTGAAAACTTGCATTTACACATTAATTTCTACATGAATGTTCATAGCAGGTTTTTCATATAGAAATAAATTCCAGTGAACTAACTCTGTTATATCTATCCTGCCCACACAGAAGAATATTACTCAGCAGACAAAAAGAATAAACTATTGATGCATGCAACAACTTCTATGCATTTCAAGTGAAAACCAGCCAGTTCTAGAAACTTTTCAATTGCATTGTTCTACATCCTCAAAATGATAAAGCAGCAGTGAAGAATACAGTGATTACCAGGAGACAGAGACTAAGTGAAGGTTGGGAATATACAGATGTGATACATGGGCTTTACTTTTTGACTCAGGAGCATGTCTGAATCTTTTCTGTGACAGAAATGACATGGATTCACATGAGGGATTAAAACATACAAATAATATACATCTTGCCAGCATTCTTAAACATCTCTTTCTCTCTCTCTCTCTCTCTCACACACACACGCACACACACACACACACACACACACAAGTAAAGGAAAAGAAGCCATGAATTTGAAGGAAAGCAAAGGATGAGCATGAAATGGAGGGAAGAAAGGGGAGGGAAAAATGATATAAATGTATTATGATCTCAAAAGAATAAAGTTATTAGTAAAAATTAAAATGTTTAAAAGATGATGAAATAATACAGAAGCTTATTTTTCTCTCTTCACTGGTATCTAAAAGTAAAATTTAACTATCAATATTTGTTTTAAAGGGAATTTGATCATTTTATATAAATGCAAAATATTTCTAAAAGGAATTTGTGTTACAATTTACAAACATATAGGTCATTTAACATATATAATCAAGTTAATATCAGTTAAAACCAGTTGTAATCAAATAATTAAAAAACTATATATGATAGAAAGAACTGAAGCTCTAGGAATCATAAATGAGAATATTTACATGGAACAAAATTCTATTTTCCCACAAACAGTATTAAACCTTTCCTTAATTTATTGCTTTTAAAAAACTAACATGGTTCTTCATTGAAAATCATGGCAGCCCATGTAATACTCTAGTCACCATGGTCTTCTTCTTCCTCCTCTTTTTCTACTTCTCCCCTTCTTTCCCTTCTCTACCCTCCCTTCTATCTCTGCCTTCCTCTTTCTCCTCATCTCCTTCTTTCCCATCCCTCCTTCTTTCCTCTCTCTCCTCTCCGCCCCTTCTTCCCTTCATCCTCCTATTGTCTGAAAACCACATCACATGTGAGTAGCATACAAAGTGACAGGAGATTTAATGAAAAGATTTTTTTCATCAATTTTAATCTTTCACAGTTGGTAATAAAGAAAAGGCATATAAATAATATAAATAGGAATGAAGAGGACAGAACTTTATGATGAGATTGTTTTCACCATGGTTTAAAAATTAAATGTATCATGGTTTTTTTTCTGCTACAGGAAGTAACATAGGAACTTTAGGCTTAAAATGGACAAAATAAATAGAAGCTAGGTAATTCTACAGTAATAGGAAATGTCCAGAGACTCTAGGGAAAACAAAGTTAAAACAGGTTGGATTTGAAAAGATTGCTGGCCAGGAGATATTCAACAATGTATTAATGTACTGAATTTGTTTATTCATATGAGAAATTGTTCCAGAACACTTGTAAGACTTTATCGTCACACTGTGTGTGTGTGTGTGTGTGTGTGTGTGTGTGTGTGTGTGTGTGTGTATCCAATAAAGGACAGATTTCTTATTCTCATCTGGGCCAAGGGACTTTCTTCAATAGAGTCTGTTTTAAATTGCTCACCAAGAAGTTAATTTTGTGATATTACCACTCAATGTGATCATGGATTAATACAAACACCCACACACAAATATGAATATGTAATATATATAGCATATATATGTACATGTGGCAACAAATCCTTTTGATTAAGTGTATAAAAGTCATATTCATTCTCATCTGACCTTGATCAGCAGGTTGATCTTCAGTAACAGGGTCTTGAGACAAGACCAGCAGGTCAGAAGATAAGGAGATAGGAAACAGAGAATATAAAGTTTGTGATTTGGAGGCCTTTCCCACAGTCTTGTATCTGAAAAGTTGAGTTAGCAGAATCCAAAGCCAAAGTTCCTCCTAGGCCCTTGCCCCAGGCTATTACTGGCTCTCTCAAGCATGTTCCTGGTTTTGGAGAAGGAGTTGTGTCGTGTCCCCTCTCTATATATCTGGACCTCAGGAAAAGCTTTGATAAATAGTATTCTTCACGCTCAGCAATGATCCTAACTAGGATTTTATGCTGGAATAAATAGGTGTTGTCATGATTTATATCATTGGAATCTGATGAATTATGCTATAAAATACTCTGTAATGGTACTGGTTTAATGCTAAGTTTATGAGTCATTATAGGTGTTCATCACGGATCAGTGTGTGTTCTTCATATGTTTGTAGTTGTAGACTTCGGTTGCTAGAACAGCCTCCATCTTGCACATGACTGGTTCCCATATCATGTACAAAGAAAGGTCAGTGGAGTCACGTGTTGGCAGCTAAATATTCTGTCTTGGAGGTGACACATAATTTACACTCTGAGCTCATTGACCAGAACATGTTACTCATACAATTAAAGGGAGCCAAGTACTGATGTTCCACTCTCTCCAAATGACCAACACTAATTATCACCAGATCTGTTAGCTCACAGACTGTAACAGCAGTTACAGAGACCTGCACACGCTCAAGCCACTCAAAAGTCCCATTGAAGAGATGGGAAAGTGGGCAAAAAATTTTCACCACTAACCAAGAAGCTATTTGAAATAGATAGCTGCTGGGAGAGGAATTTTTTTCTCTGATGGGCTAATACTGAGTATGTCAGCCATATTTTATGGTAGGCCCCATGATCAAGAGTAGGTGGCCAACCTAAATCAAACTCTATATATTTTATTTTCCATTTTTATTTAAGAGAGGGAAAGAACATGAAGTTCACTGTGTAGTGAGTTGATAGGGGGAGGGTCTGGAAGGTGCTCCAGGAATAGGAAAGAATATTATCAAAATCTATTTTATTAAATTCTCAAAAAATAGATAAAAACATCAAAGCTATTGTGGATAATCCTGGGGAGTGACACTAGAGATTAACATACATAAATAGAAAAACTCCTTAGTTGAGTGAAGTGCTGCACACCTGTAATGTCAAGTACCGGGAAGCAAAGGCAGGCAGGCTCGCCTGGGCTACATAGTGGGACTTTTTCTCCAGTAGAACTCCCGCATTCTTTTCTCCCAGCAGCAATATACAACAACACAAAGAACAACATCATAGAATAAACAAACAAATAAGGAACTAGAAAAACTATATAGACAAAGTGTTCTTGGAAGAGATATGTGTCAATGGTTTAGGGATAAAATCTGACATTTTTTTCTGACTTTCTTGACACTCCTTTCTACATTACACAGTCCAACAAGTCTAACAAAGTCTTTTGGCTACTATCTGCTAATACATTTGATTTTTCTGTCTAGTTTTTCTCATGGGGTTTTCATCCATTAAAGTTGAGTCATCTTATTACATAAACAGCGATATAATATCATACAGAAATTTTGTGTATTTTCTTTTGCAAAGAGGAAGGATGGTCAAAGTGATAAGGACAGAGTCATGAATGAAGGAAAAGGAAGAGGAGAGGGAATTTAGGTTAGAGTTCATCAGAAGTGGTTGAATTAGCAGGTCCTCTGTTAAGATTAGAGAGCAAGGCCCTAAAGCATTGAGTAGCTGATGCCTGAGTAGTAAAACCATTAACTCCCTTTATTTTTCCTATTTGTCTTGATTACAGATGTTCCTAGATATTAATGAGTATTTCTTTCACACTAAGAAAGTCGTAGTTTCCAAATGGCTCCAGAGTTTTTGCTTCATCCTTGGCAGGGATACCTATGGAATGATATCCAAACTCAATTCTTGGATGTCCAAGCCCTACCACCGATTGTCACGACAAACATAACAAGAATTTTTTCCTACACAATACGTCTCAAACTGCATAACCATTATGCAAATTTCTAGGACAAATTATCTTTCTAAAATACTGAGATTTAAGATCCCCAACTCTGGAAAACACTGCTTATTCTTTCACTTTTTTTCTTAACTACAAAGGTTTCCATAAAGGAAGGTGGCTTCTTTACTAGTCCTACCAAAGTGACCACTAGTGAATTTTTATTAGAAATACTTCTGCAGAGCTACAAATATTAATAAAAATTGAACTTTCCTTTGTTTTTAATAATCAGTTACAATGGAAATGTTGATTTGATCAAATCAAAGAAAAGGCAACAGTAAATTGGACTACTTTTATCCTTATTTCCTCAACTCACAGAAACAAGAGATCTTTCTTTTTATAGCCTTTACTTTTCAGTTAAGGATAATTCTTCTACATTGTGGTATTTAATATATTTACAAGCATATCTATTGGTACAGGTGGTTAAAGTTTGAAGAAGATGTGGAGGATGGAGGAGAGCGGTGGAGCAAGCCCTATGTGGCCACACTTTCCTTGCACAGCTTGTTTGAGCTGAGAAGCTGTGTTCTGAATGGAACTGTTCTACTGGACATGCATGCCAATACTTTAGAAGAAATTGCAGGTGGGGCTTTCGTTTCTTTATTTAATTGTCATAATTTCAGCTGCTTTTGTTAGCCCTTTTCTCATGTCTGTGTAAGGGACATTGAAATAATTTTCTTCTATCCCTGTATTTGAAATAAAATAAATTGAATGTAAGACAAACCTCGCCTCACTTGCATATAGTGATTGGTAACAAGAAAATAGTCAACTTCAATATTTTCTACCTTAATAGTATATTTAGACAACACACAAAGAAACACAAGAAATTAAATGCTAACTACATATATTGATAGCCAGTGTCAATTTTCTAAAAGCTAAATCATTTTTCTTGAAGGATCCAGATCCTACTACTTCATGGATGTATAAAATCTGTAGAGCTAGTGCTTTCTAGACATTTGTTATAGGAAAACCTGACATATATTGTTTTTGAGTGGTGGAATATTTTATATCCGTGTTTTTATTTTTCATCAGATTTTGATGTTTTTAACAGACTCAGATAATTCCTTAAAGAGATTTTGTTAGACTTAGTAGCAGAAAATCCTATTTGTATCTGGCAGGTCTTTTAAGAATTTCTGGTATAATTAAAGTAGGATTTTCTTTTGGAAGAAGTTAATTTAAAACATATCTATTTCTCTGTGTTTCAGGGAACTCAATAAATCCAAACTTCATCCCTCAAAATATTACTTAACCTTTTCAAATCCAAAAATCTCTAGATATAATTTCCTACCGTGATTTATTCTGATGTGGAAATTAATTATGTCAAAATGCTTCCTACTTATATTCATATACATTGTAGGCAATTTATGGTCTGTTCTAATCTCTTAAAACTCAGAATTATAAAGATTAAAAATGGAAATATTCTCTTTGAAGTGTGAATGCTTTACCCTGATTCTGTCAATGAGAGTTAGAAGGAAATTAAAACCAAGATGAAGTTAGTATCATGGACAAATTATCAATCATAACTCATTAAAACAACTTTTGCTACTTAAATTTTTCATTGGAGGATAAATTAATAGCTTACCCCACTGAATGAAAACTAAAGACTGGTATGGGAATCCAGTATTAAAAATCAGGTTCATGCCAGGTGTGATGACGTACACCTTTAATCCCAGCCCTTGGGAGGTAAAGACAGTCAGAACTCTTTGAGTTTGATGCCAGACTGACCTTAATAGTAAGTTCTAGACCAGCCAGGGATATATACTATGACCCTGTAAAAAAAAAACAAAACAAAGGCACAAAACTGTTCATATTATGACAATCCTTAGTCTAGAAAGTTAAGTATTCTATTTAGTATCCACAGTGCTGTTAGAGTTGGCAGCCAAGAAAGATTACCACTTCATATTCCCCGCTCCTACCTCTGTTTTGTTTTTTGAAAGTTAAGGCAATAGGTTTCAGAGTATTTATATGGTAAATTTGAAGAAGACAGAGATTTATAAAGTTTTTGCAAAGAAAATCATGCCTTCTTAGTGTTCTTGGTAATCAAGATGTGTTGATTATAGTACAGCAATAACCTCACTGTGACGACAAATGCTTCTTCAGTTTTCAAGCATTTTAACACAAGCACTGTAGGTTTTGCAATGTTCTCGTTTATCTTTAACATTTTAACACAAGCACTGTAGGTTTTACAATGTTCTCGTTTATCTTTAACATTTTAACACAAGCACTGTAGG
>NC_022011.1:73449004-73489725 GCF_000317375.1 Microtus ochrogaster
TTTAACACAAGCACTGTAGGTTTTACAATGTTCTCATTTATCTTTAACATTTTAACACAAGCACTGTAGGTTTTACAATGTTCTCATTTATCTTTTTCCTTCTTGCTTTTTTTTCTTAACAAGATCATGGCATTGGGCTTTGCCAGGTTCTCTATATTAGACACTATTGCCTGCTGAGTTGTGAGGACTTGACTCTGGGCCCAAAGCCATCCTGGTTCATTGTTCCTAACTTTTCAAGTAACACTGATAAGTATTAATGTTTGGAAGAGAACACTGTATGTGATGACTAAAGTTTATGCCTGTCTCTGGTGCTCACTCCACAACGCTTTATTCTCAAGCAAGAAGAGCAACCTTTCCAGTTCACTAATATATTCTGTAATGTCATTGGCTTGTGCCTAAGAGGTATGGCTAAGGAATAAATGAGTATTTGCAAAAAATACGTTTTACTTTCTCCTCTGTATCTGTTTGAGATAAATATTATCTCTCATTAATTGCAAAGGTAGAAATTAGGGAAATTTTTTAGTGTGCAAGTAATGTGGCTCAATGAAATTTTAGTAATAATTTTATGAAATGTATGGTTTTAATATGATAACTTTAAGTTCTGTTTAGTATACAAGACGGGAGTCATAATATTTTATTTCTGGATCTGCCTTAAAATTGTGTTATATTAGTGTTTTATTAACTTCCTTATAGCTTCTACTATTATATATAAAATACAGATTTTATATACATTTTCTGTCATAGCAAGTTTTCAAAGTAATGTCTTATGTTGACAGTTCTTTAGTTCGTTTTGTTTTAATTCAGAGATGTTATAATTACCGATCTCCGAAGAACTGAAATAAGAATTTGCGTTTCATCTTTTAATGCCATGCACTTTTCAGAATTGAATGGGACTTTTAATCACAGTGGATGACTTCCAAATACTCCACACACATATTATTGCCAACTCCCAAATATTCATCTCTAACTTCTTTCCATTGTGAACAGAAAGTGACAGAGCAAACTATACTCTTTGTTTTTAATATGGCCCACGACCTAGTCTTGTAGGCCTTTTGTTATGAGATTTGGGACATTTCACATGGCTGCAAATGAAAAGGAAAAAGCATTTATCATGTAAAAATTGTATGTAACTCAAATTTCAGTAATCTTTAGAAAGTTTTAATGTAGTTGAAAGGCAGAGTTGGGTAGTTGTGACAGAAATCGTTTATCATCTGGCTCATGGCCGAAAAAACTTGGCTAAATAACTCAGTTCTTGTACAAAATCTATATGAATTCCATCTCCACTGACAGTGATTGCTTCATGTCAGTCATATGCAGAATGTCCATGCCGGGTGAAAATATTCCTTTATAAAGCAAAATGGCAAAAGTTAATCTGTTTCTTACTGGATATGGACAAGGGTATTTCCTTGTTGCTGCTGGCGCCACATTCTGCCCATAAAGAGACAAGCTGGTGGCTAAAGACACACCTGTAAGAAGAGGAAAGATACAGAGAACTGTAACTGAAATCAGGCTCATTGTGATTTTCCTCTCCTGCAAGCCAGTGAGATGAATCAGTTTAACCAAGATGATTTGCACTTTTTGTTGCTGAGCCTAGTTGATGCTGCTATAATCTGAGTGTATTAAATCCTTCACAAACTTCAGAGATTTATACCCTGATTAATGGAAATTGCAAAGAAAATCCAGTACTGGGAAATTCCTGATTGTCCTCTATTTGCTGATCAGTGCGTGCAGGGCCTTCAATTGTTTTCCTGACTGTGACATGTGATGCATATATTGTTACTTCTGTCTTACAAGTAATAATTCTGTGATTATTTAGCTTTGTGAGGTCACACAGCTAGAATGTTGTGGAGTGTTTCAAGTCCCTCATCATTGTCCATTTCTGTTTAGGACAAAAAGAAAGCTCAGTATTATAAGGGAAAAATTTGCTAATATTTAAAGGTTGCTAATATTAAAGGCTGCAATCCACTGAATATGTCAGCAAGAGGCAGTTCATTGGCATCTGCTTTGAACCTAGAACTTAATCTTTGATTTTCTGAAGGCAGACTACAGTGAGGTGATATTATTTCACTAAGGAACTTCAAATGCCCATAAAATAAATGTTCATATATTTGTTGGCATTCTCGATGCGATACATAGAAAATATCAGTGTACTCAGTTTAGTTTTCTGAACTTCTATGTTTTTCAGTTATGGTTTTTTGTTAACTAACACATTCTAAGGGTACTACCGTAGTTCCTAACCTCACTTAGAGGAATAAAGAAAATTATTCTCCACTGGAAAGTCATAGAAAACCCACATTAGTACATGTGTGAAGCTAAGCATGTGGCTACTACATACCTATAATGTGAGTTCCTGGGTGATTCAGAAATATGGAGTACACATTTGAAGCTAGCCTGGATTGCAGAAAGGGATTTAAATTAGTTACTGTGGTTGGCATTTTCTGTTGTTGAAAGTTGTACACCCAACTTTGTAACTACAGTTAAATGCTGAGTGTATTGGAGCCTTCGCAAATTTCCAGAGGAGCCCTATACCCTATTTAATGAAAAGTGTGTGTTTGTGAGTGTGTGTGTGTGTGTGTGTGTGTGAGAGAGAGAGAGAGAGAGAGAGGAGAGACTATAATGAAATCATTTTCAATCACAGACATATTAATTAGTTTGACATTATTCTCACTATATCCCTACCAATCAGTACAAATAATGAAAAAAATAACTTCCTGTAATAAAATCTAGTATATTTGAAAAAAATAAGTATTTAAAAGTGAGTGGTTTATAATGAAAATTCACATTTCCATGTAGCAATCGTATAAAAAATAAACATTTATTAAAAACATCGTACATTGAAGTTGTAGCCCTATTTTAGTATGAATAATACTCAGGGTGTCTGTTTTTAACAGAAAAACTCTGCTCCTTATCTTCTTTCCATCTTCAGATATGGTCCTTGACCAACAGATCAGCTCAGGTCAACTGAATGAAGATGTACGCCACAGAGTCCATGAAGCCCTGATGAAACAGCATCATCACCAGAACCAGAAAAAACTCACCAATAGGATTCCTATTGTTCGATCTTTTGCTGACATTGGCAAGAAACAATCAGAACCAAACTCTATGGATAAAAATGGTAAGTGCTCTTTTATATCTTCTGTATGACCTTGGAGTGTTAAATTGTTTCTAAATATTCAAAACGTTTTATTTGAGAACACTTTATTGAAAGTCATATTGTTTCAGTAGAATTGTTTTCGTGTGTGTGTGTGTGTGTGTGTGTGTGTGTGTGTGTGTGTGTATTTTATATTGATCTTAATTTCACCATCCTGATGTGGACATCTTAACAAAGAACTTGTTTCTAGAAAGGTTTCTGAATCAGTAAATTAAACCTTAACTAATACCAACTTACAGAATATAAACCCACAGCTCATAACCCACAGCTGAGAAGAGTGACGCAATGGTTCATGTTGTAGCAGTGGCTTCTAATTAAAACAGTAATGATCACAATGTATTTTTGTAGAAAAGGAAGCTTCTCCCCTAAAGGGTCCAGCAGCTCCTGATGTAGCTCCACCTATCTGAAGCCTATTTTCTGCTCTTGAGTGCATTGCTGTTTTCACTGCAGCATCTTAATGTGCAAGGAGCCTCCTCACCATCTTCACACAGCATCACAGTTGATCACCATTATTTTCTTGTTACCCTATTTTTTTATGTTGTTTTCTTCTTGGATCTATTTAGCCTTTTGCCATTTACATTAAGAAATTGCTTCACATTTTCTTATCATAGTTTTGTAAAGGAAAATGAAGTTACCATGAGATTAACATGAATTTGTTACTCTTCCGTCAGTAGCAAATGATTTTTAGTTCTAAAAGACAAAAATTGATGCCTGGGATGGAGCTGGGTCAGTTGAGTGCTCGCCATGTGTTCTCGGTACTCCAAGTTTCGTCTGTAGCAGGAGTAAACTGGACATGGTGGTACATACCTATAATCCCTGAATTTAGGTAGAGGCTGGAGAATCTGAAGTTCAAGGTCAGCCTCAAGTTCATAGAGTGTTAATGATGAGCCTAGTATATGAGATACTGATTTAAAAACCATGTAAAAGGTGAAAATTCTTTCAAATTAGCTACTAAAACTACTGACTTAGGCAAATAGACTACAGTATATGGATTGACAGCACAGAATATTTGTGTGATTTTTTTCCAGTTTCAAAAGTTTCAGAAATACTTTACAACAAGATGAAGATGAGTTTTCTTTAGAATTTGTATTATGTGGGAGTTTTTATTCTACTGAGTCAAATGTACACAAATCAAATACTTCAATGAACAGGCCAGTTTTGTTTCAGAGTGTCTTGAGGTCATTAAGTACATTAAGTCTCAAGACAATGTTAAATAATAATGAATTATATATTTCTATGAGGGCTGAAATCAATAAAATAGAAACAAAGAAAACATTACAAAGAATCAATGAAACAAAGACCTTGTTCTTTGAGAAACATCAGTAAGATAGACAAACCCTTATCCAAACTAGTCAAAACGCAGAGAGAGAACATCCAAATTAACAAATCAGAAATGAAAAGGGAGACATAGCAACAGACACCGAGGAATTCCAGAGAATCATTAGGTCATATTACAAAAACCTGTACTCCACAAAATTGGAAAATGTAAAAGAAATGGACAATTTTCTGGATAGTTACCAAAATTAAATCAAGATTAGGTGAAAATTTTAAATAGACCTATAACCTACAAGGAAATAGAAGCAGTCATCAAAAAGCCTCCCAACTCAAAACAGCCAAGGGCTGGATGGTTTCAGTACAAAATTCGACCAGAACTTCAAAGAAGAGCTAATATCCATACTCCTCAAAGTGTTCCACATAATAAAAACAGAAGGGACATTGCCAAACTCTATGAGGCTTTGGTTACCCTGAAACCACACAAAGACTCAACCAAGAAATATAATTACAGACCAACCTCACTCATGAACATGGATGCAAAAATACTCAATAAAATACTGGCAAACAGAATCCAAGAACATATTAAAAAATCATCCATGATCAAGCTGGCTTCATCCCAGAGATGCAGAACTGGTTCAACATACGAAAAAAATCTATCAATGTAATCCATTATATAAACAAACTGAAAGAAAAAACACATGATCATCTAATTAGGTGCTGAAAAAGCATTGAACAAAACCCAACACCCCTTCATGATAAAGGTTTTGGAGAGATTTTAGGGATACAAGGAACATATCTAAACATAATAAAAGCAAGCCGGCTGCCATCATTAAACTAAATGGAGAGAAACTCAAAGTGATTACACTAAAATCAGGAAAAGTTGCTTTTAAAGTATTTGTTTGAGATTTAGGTGCTATGAGAGAGGTGTATGTTTTGTTGAAAATCTGTATGTGCAGAGTTCTTTCTTTGCTTTTCAGGAAGATTTTTATCTTACTTTGGTCAGTGCTGCCCTTTGGTGTTCTCTTGTTTTGTCTGTTGCCTCAAGTTTCTATATTGACTCCATCTCTTTATGAAAATATATTATCTTCGACTTATTACACACTATAAAACCAACAAAGACAGTTTAAAGTTTGTTTTTTAAACTTCTAATAAAGACAGAAATGAAATATAAAACTGTCTTTAACTGAATGTAAAGCATTGATATTACATAGATGCATATATATTGATGCATATGTGAAGTTCATTAAAAGTGTTACGAGCTTGCTATGACATATATCAACTTATATTAGAATATTCTATTGACTATTTTGAGGATATAGAACTCACATTGAGACAAATACTATATTTAAATTAATTCATATTCTAAGTTATAATTTAATTTAAAACATATAATGCATTTTAATGTGAAATTGAAGATTTTATCATCTGAGATACAAATGTAGTGCTTTTTTTAATGGAAGCTTGAGGACAATTTTATTAGAGTTTAAGAGAGAAATCCCTGGGCAGACAAACTGTAAATTCTGGCAGCTGACAGAGGAGGATTATGGAGAAGAGGAGGGGAAAACCATGCTGTTGATGTTATTGTTGCTTTTACAGTGCTCATATTTATTTGGTTGGCCAATGTTAAAAATTTTGATAAGCGATGTTAATAATTTTGATAAAAGGTTTAAGTTACTAGATTCTAAAAACCTTTATAAAATATCCCATGTTTTAATTAATCCCATGTTTATGTTCCAAGATTACGGGGATCTTCTGAACAAATAAACTTAGTCTTCACTGCTTTTATTGAAAATCAGATAATAGCACACAGATAAAAATATGTTTATTCAAACAGATAATTTGTATGCTGCAATTTCTGTAATTTTTACTGAGGTTAATATTTGTATTTGAAAGTTTCATTACATTTTAGGGTAAAGGAAAGAAGGTGTGAGATTTACTGGACTGATCATTTATTATCCTATGTAGACCTGCAAGCACTGTTGCTGATCTAACTTTCGCTAAAATTCAGGAGAGAGGACAGAATTATAGCTGTGAATCCCAAGGCTATGTGTAGATTCAAGGTCTACAGAAAGTACTTTTATTTCCTTTGTGAAATGGCTTAGTTTTTCTGAAAAAGAGGATCTGAGTGACTCTGTTTCCATTTCTACAATCAACCTTTATATGAACACATACAAATCTTTCCAGGGCATGTGTTAGGGTAATAGAAACTTGGAAGCACTTCTAATAAGATTCATACACCCAATTAAGTATTGTTGTGCAGCATCCTGTCAGCAGTAGTTTCTAAGCCTAGGCTTCTCACACCTCCTCATGACTCTGTTTTGCTTCCTCACACACTTTACATAATTATGTGTGTTGAGAAGTCTGAAAATGTGTACAGACTTCACCAATTTAGAAATAAGGCTCCTACCCACAAGCCAAAGAACGCGCGAAAGACCTTTACTACTAAGGTTCTCAATCTACTTGTGAACTCTGTACACTGACAAACTTGAGATAAACAAAGAAATTGGAATCTATAAGCATAAATATAGAAATGACATTCTGTTTCAACACATGATTAGAGACTTAATTTTTATGTTGAAAAGAGATTTAATGGAGTTTTAATGTCCAAAGAGCTAAATGCAATATCTTTTTTTTTTTTAAGTCTCTTCAGCAAAATGTTTTACTCAGAAGGATTGACTTCTCCTCTTTTAAGGTTATAAAGTTAAAATCAATAGGGAGCTTTCTAAAATACTTGACAATAGAACATGTTTGTATTTTAAACTACAAAAGAGGCAAAGATATAGAAATAAGTTCTCTACCTTTGTATAATGTGTTTCTGATTTAGGGTTAAAAATTGAAATGCACTGAAAAACAAAGCAATATTTGCCCAAAGAAGTCTCAAAACCACCTAGAATATGTTTATTCTGTTTCCTTGGGGTATGCTAGCTTACTTGTTCTCTCAAAGGTTAAGTATCTAGACACTGCATTTCAAATGGAGGTCTTCCATGTTTCATATATTGCATCAACAAAATAGCATATTATCTTTCTCTTCTCTTTCCCAGTATATGCTTTCTGTTTGTAATTTTTTCTTAGTCATTTATGATAATTTGTCAATCTCACCTACAAATACACTGATATATATGTACACATTACATATATATGTAAATATTGTTGGTGTTCTGCACATTCTCCCCAGGGCTAAGATACAGGATGCTATGGATTCACCATGCATTTTTAATGCCACCATGCTGTGTTTAACTTTCACTTTTCATTAAGCATCAAAACTGTGAGAATTAAAATGACTGATTCCGATGTTTCAATAAAAAGTGACAGTTACATTTGGCAAAACAATTGCAAAAATAATAGAAAATAGTATCTACTTTGACATTAGAACCCTGTAAAATGTACTGAAATGAAAACTATCCATACTATTCAAGTCATTCCTTGAATCTAGAAATATTTTTTAAACACAAATGTGACTTGTGTTAGGTGATCAATAAATCAAAATAAATTAATGCTTATATTATCATTTAGGTCAGGCATTCTCTTAACACATGGAGAAATTCATATTGCAATTCTATTGTAAAATGATGTTATTTTCCTGATTTCATGTTTTTGATAATTCTTGGGCCTCATGGCTTCCGTAGTATGGGGTATCTCATTCCTCCATCATTACTATTGATTTCTAGCTCTTCTTCTTTTGCTTCCATATCTTCCCTCCCTCCTAGTTAGAACACTTTCCAATTGCAGGTTTTCTGGCTGCAAAATCTGAAAGGGTTGCAAGGCTTCTATTAATTTCTCTAAATTACTGTTCAAAGTCTTAAGTGGAGAACATTTAGATTTAGAAGGATGGGGTATGTATTGAGTATTTTGACCTGGGTAGATTGCAGCTCCTATGTTAATGATGTTTCTTTGTTTTATTACCTTAAATTAACTTTTATTATAATGCTGTACTTTTATTTCCAGATGCATGAGGTCTTTATGTTTAGAAATTCTCTTTAAATATTGTATTATCATAAATAAGAGAGCATGTAATATTTATCCATCATAATGGTCTACATTGAAAGAGAAAGCTAGAATATTGCTTCTTAGTATCGCTGAACACATAGCACATTAAGAAATTCCAATATATGAAAAATGTTAAGAGAAAATTAAAATTATGTTAATTATACACAATTTATGTGCCTGTTTAAAGGCTGTGTTATCATTGAGCTATGGAAAATTGGTTTTTAAGAGCAAATATATTTCTAAGATAACTTATTTAAGATTTTAATTTTTCATTTGAACATAACAGTTTTTAACAATTTTAACTGCATGCATACTCTTTCTGTTTTTGAAATGTAACTCACCTAGTCATAATTTTCTAAATATTTATCTTTCTTTCTCCATGTTTTCTATTTCCATAAATAAGTGTATTGCTGCACATGTATGTAACTTTGTCATTCATCTCTATATTTCTTCATTTTGCTCTGTCTTGTGTCTGTCTCTAACAGGCTCATCTCATCTCTGTACCTCCCTCATCTCCTACCCTTTGGGTACTCTAAATGCGTTGAAGGTTCTGAGGTAGTGTAAACCAGCTTGGACTCTAGGATAATAGTACTGTACTTCCATGTCTTCATCCCAGTTTCCTTCTAGTACATGTGATTTAGACTGGATTAACCAGAAGCAAATAATGATACATGTTGGAAATAAATTATTTAATGATTTGAATTAAACCAGATAAAAATTTTGAAACTGCTTTTATATCGTTCATGCACACAGTTTACATATATGAGAGAACTGTATGTGAAGACTCAAATACAATTCAAAGAAAATCAAACAGGTGCTAATATAAATGCTATGCACTACACACTTTAGCTCATATATATGAAACAAATTAGATTGTTATTAAAATATAGAACCATATTTTAACAGGTAATTAAGTAATGTAAATGAATTAAAAATGAATGTTGAATAGAAAAGATGATGTTAGATTTCTCAAGTATTTACACTTCTAGTCATAGACATCAGTTTATATTAGTGATAATGATATTTCATCAAGCTTTGAATAATTTTCATGAACTATAGTAAGAATAGTGAGTTTATATCTGTTTCATCGTGGTATCTTAATGCCTTGAGATTTACATACTATACTAGTAAAGGCAATCCAACTTTGCGATGCCATTTGATTACAGTAAGTTTCCATCTGGACAACGGGCAGCGGACAAGGGGAAGAATTAGGAGACAGGCAAATATTCGTTTGTAAGCATAGTGTTAAAGTAACTAGAAACTTCTCACAAGCCAGCAGCACTTACAATGTTTTCAGTACCCGAGTGCTGATTTCTGACTTGTTTCCCCCAGAGAGGAAAATATTCTTGCAAATTCTTCTCTCTTCCATTAGAAAGCAGTCACTATGCCTGAGAATTGTTATTGTACGAATGATATTTTTTCATTACAGAAGTCAATCAGCCATCATATTAGAGATGCCCTTCCCTAAATTTATTTATTCGTTTTATGTAATAGTATTTGAGTTCATGAAATGCCTTTTGGAAATTAAGCCCATAATCTTCTGAAAGGTGGTGACTGTTGAATTAAATAAGTTTTAAGCAAAAAAAAATCATAGTGCACTACAAAATTATGAAAGCTATTTTACAGTGTGAGGAATCTAGTAATTCTACGGACTATTGCAAAGCATGCATTTTAGCTTTATGTATATAACAAACAGTATATGTTTCACCTGAAATCTTTAATTTTTCTAAATAGCATAAGCCAAGCTTTTTAAGCTTAAGTCTTAAATGATACCTACAGATTCTCAGTACCCTGCAAATTTGTCAAAACTACTTTGTTTATATTATTTTACTTTAATTATTCACTGTATACTTTAGAAGTAACATTACAATTTTAAATGCTATTTAAACTTTGAAGGACTTTGAGAGTGACAGATAAATTTATGTATCATTCTAAAGTATAGAAGATACATATACTGGGGCTTCTGTACCTATATCAGAAGATATCTGTACTATAGTACACATTTTCTAGACATGTCTGTACTCTGGAAATAGCATGTACTTACTGCCATCTAACATGCATCCTGCTTGATATCCAGAACTAGGTCACTATTAATATCATTTAAAATATTCAGAGAAGTAGTTTCTAATTCACTTCCTAACTATCAGCTTTGAAAGGTAATATTTTATAATTTTTAATTTTAAAATAAAAATAGCATAGAACTGTAAATATCTAAATGTATCTATTACAATTATCATGTAATAGCAACACATTAGAATTCACAAATACTTACAAAATAAAATGTAAGTGCCAATGTTTAAATGTAGTTCATAACCTGAATATAATTTATTAAATATTGTTCCTGAAACATATGAATGAAAACAGCAACTAGATTTTTCAAATTATAAGTTTTTCAAATTAAAATATAAATATAAAATTATATTTGCTATCTGATTATCTCATCAAAGTTGATTTTGCATTGGCTTTACTCTTTTGGTATGTGTTTTCTAACAGTTTTAAGCAATTGATATTTCATGTAGTTTCTGACTATATGACAAAAATTATTATAGGAAAACATATCTTTATTTTTTCTATAACTTGAGTCTTATCTCTCTATTTCACAAAATGTTTAATAAATTTAGTTTTAAATATATTTAATCCTCTAACTTATGAAAATATGGAGAAATGTTGTGAAACTGGTGATTGAAGACATCTGTTAGTAGCACAAACGCATTATGTAAAAGGCTTTATAATAACAGTTATTATTCTGAGAATGGTGACTTGAGTTGTAGCTACACATTGCAGGTAGAGATGGGAGAATGGAAAGCTCACCTGACTTCCTCTGGAGGATGCACACTGCCTTGAGTTCTGTATTCAAAAGTCAGAATCGGTGGCTGTGGTTTGAGGTGAATTTTCTTTAAGATGTCACTTTGTCTTTATCTTTACAACATATATTGTTTTTCTGTATTTGATGGAAGCCGAAAAATGTTTAATGCTAGAAGAAAATTAAATTTATTACTTTCTGACAAAGTTATTTTAATCCAGAAATTGTTATCTATGAAAGGATGATCTTTTACTGACAGGTTACTAGTCTAAGCAGTAAGATTATACTAGTATTTAAAATAAATAATTTTGTTTTTAATAATACTTGATGATCAGGGAAAAATTGATTTTTTTCTGTAACTATTTAAAGTAAGTAAGAGAAGTTCAGAGTTTGTAGCAATCGGAAAGTTTGAGAATAAAGGTGAATTCTGAATAAAACTGAGACTTCAGCATGGAGAGAGAGAAGTTAGGCACAAAGAGTACTTCTCATGCTTGAGAGCAGTGAAAGGAAAAGGGATTTTGAAGCCGTTGAGAAGAATGTACACATAGTAAAGGCTTCAGCATTGAATTTTTATTACTCGTTTCACAGTGAAAGTAACAAGTGGAGATGGGCTCAGATAGGCAGGGGAAATTAATAAACCAAGCTACTTATTATTTGACTGCTAACTCTGGGCGGATTTCAAAGGATTTGTGCTTGTAAGGACTGCTGCATAGTGAATGGCGGGCATTATGTTTTCTAGTTATTGTCACATTCCCAGCTCGGTTATCCAGATAACTAACCTCACCTTTCATACGAGGATGGAGAACTGCAGCGTATTCATATTTTCAATAATGCTCTTGGAAAGCTGTACAACTCTAGTCTAGCGATCTTAATAGCAGATGAGTGGATAATTATAGTCACAAGATCTCATATTTCTAATAAGTTCCACCTCTAAATTTTATTGCTAAAGTACATAGTGATTTTGCTAAAGTACATAATAGAACCTAAAAGTATGCTGGGCAGTTACTGATATTTATCTTTTCTGGTATTGTCAAAAATTCTTCAGAGCGTGGAGATTATGCCTTTTTTAATATGTGCAATTGGTTTTAATTGATATTTAGAAATCAATGAACTTTATGGTTAAATTTAATTAAGTTTTGAAGGCAGCTTCTCTTCAAAGAGAATAATCATTTGGAGTTTTAAATTGATAATTGACTTAAATATTCTTGATTGACTTCTCCCATTTCTATCTGTAACTGATAATCTCTGCATTGATATAGTTCTGTTTAACTGAACGTTCATGCTTACATCACAAGCTTATTAAAAAACTCTACTTAGTTTAGTTAAATCGAAGTTCATCTTTCACCCAGTCTGCCTAGAACTGTGTAAGTAATTGTTTGTATTCTGTAATAACAATCTCTTTCAGCAGGTCAGGTTGTTTCTCCTCAGTCTGCTCCAGCCTGTGCTGAGAATAAAAATGACGTGAGCAGGGAAAACAGCACTGTTGACTTCAGCAAGGTAAGTCTTTCTTTATTTCACCTAAGGAAGTGGCTAAATTGCTAGTAGAATTTCTTACCTGTTGACATGGGCATCTGCATGCCTTTATTTGGGTTCTTAGCCAAAGCTTTAAATTGTTATAGACAACGTTAGAGTTCAGCTCACATGCAGTGCTTTGCTTATATGAGAAAAGAGATGTGTAAGTTTTATGAATCATCATTTGGATTCAGCCACTTGTAGTGTATCTCTTGAAGTAAAAAGGACAACTGGACTTCATAGAAAGCATAATCTGTTGCTTTAAAATATTTTTACATGTCCCCCCTCAAAAATTCCTCTTATGTAGAAAAAAGTCATCTGATATAAATCTTTACCATTACTGTATAATGAGAAGTCAGTGTAAGGAAACCCTAGAAGGTAAAATAACAGAATTTGAATAAAAACATGCCTAAGGGCTAATTATGTTGAGAGCTACTACTAGTTGTGTATTAGCTAAATAAAATAATTCATTTGGATTTATACTAAGAAAATAATTAGTTACTGAAATGAAGGGATTCTTGGTTATGCACTTCTGGCTTGTGTATGTGCTACAGTGACTGTGGCTAAGTAACAGCTGAATAGAACAGAGAAGCTCCAATATTGGTCTAAAATCAGGATGTTGGACGATTTTCTCTGAGTGGCTGATAAAGAAGTATTGCTTTGGTAAAGCCCTCGGCATTAGCAATAGGGAAGGGAAGTGGGAATGGATTTTGGTCTGAGGAAGTAATCTACATCAAAGTTCTGAAAAAAGTAATGGCAATGAGCACCTTGGGCCTGTTTTAGCATCCCTGGGACATGCGTGCATGAGCTAGGCTAGCTATGTGCATGCCTTTGCCATGGTGCCTGGTGGAGAATTGTGGGAGCATGATGTACCAGCTTAAGTCTGTTAATTATGCGTGCAGGGACTGGGAGGCCAGCAAAAGGGGCATACTAGTCCATGTGGGATGAAACAAAGGCATGAAAAAGGACCTCCACATCAGCAAGAGAGAGAGGTGAGGGCATATTTGGGCTCTATTTCTACAGCAGTTCAAAGCTCATCTCACTGTATGGAGGCATGTAATTCAAATATTAAACTAGTTTAAATGTATTCCATCTGCCACCCTAAGAATTATATTTTTAAAGCATTATATCATCATTCATCTGTAAGTTATAATAAAGCTGTCACAAACTTCCATAAATTTAATTTTTTCTGTTCTTAGTTCAAAATAATATCAATCTTAAAAGTGATGACATAAAACTTGACTGTCTTATAACAATGGAATAATTGACATTTTTCAAAAACAGTGAGTTTAAAATATGTAGATCGTCCTTGAAATTAATTACTTTTAATATTAAAAACTTATACATTGAATTTCATATATCCATGTTATTTTGGAGCCTATCTTCATGACCTTCAAAAATAATGCATCACCTTTAAAGAGAAATGGAGATTACCAATTAGACAGGACAGTAATCTCATCCCTAGGATCCCCTGGCAAATGGAACCATAGAAATGGCAGAACTAGGTTTTTTTCTCGTTTAATCCTTTCTTTCATCATCACATTTTCATTTACTGGCCCATTTAATGGGGAAGTTTAGGCCAGCCATCTGCAGCCCTCTGTCTTTTGTTCATCAGAAAGAACACGCTTGTGGAAGGCTGTGTGTCTAGCATCTATCTTTTGTGGCTTTTGAAGAAGCTCTCTACATTGCAACATTACCATTGCCTAAAATAATAATGTGTGCTTATCGTTTTGTTGTAGAGGTTCGATGGTGTTGTGGTTTGTCAGACTGAACATAAAGTGACCACTGTATTAAGAGTGTGAATGGAAGGGTCAAAAAAATTTCAGACCCCACTTAACATGCTGGCCTCCACTGGGTCTTCAGTGCCTTTAACAGCGTTTGAGAAAGATGTCTTTTGAAGGAATCTTATAAGATTCAAAATTGTTTAGTCTCTAGTTTTAGACCAATAAAACAAAACAGGAAGCATTCCTAGTTTTATAACCTGGAGGAGCAGAGAATTAGGATTTGGAAAGCATTGATCCATCACTATGGAAGCTATTCTTAGTGCCAGATTCTGAAGGTGCAAGTTAAGATGTTTTTAACCTAATGATTTCAGTTTGCTGGTGGATTTTCTAAAGTTCAGCTTATCTCCACATTACTGTGTCCATTTCAGTATTTTCATTAATGTTGTATAGATCCTAAATCTCACTCAAAAACTGAGATATTACAAAGGCCCTTTTCACTTTATGTAAGTTGATCCTGCGTTCTACCATCCCTCAATCTCCACATCTTTAGCGTCTACAGTGTTTAGGGCCTCCAGGTTTATCCAGTTAGCATAATCTGTTATGTCAGAGTATGGCTCTTTCCACTATGCCTTCAAAAAGCAGGTGTTTCTAAATAATATAAACCTCTTTTTTTGTTTTGCTTTGAACACAATAGAAATGGCTCTTTTTTCTTTTTCTTTTTTTGTTGATTTTTTTATTGCACTCTACATTTTTCTCTCTCGCCTCCTTGAAATGGCTCTTTTAAGTCAACAGTGATTCTTGTATTTCAAACGGTCCTAAAGAAGTGTCCCATAATTACACTACCTGGAAAGAACCTCTCCTTTTTGCATCTTTGTGCTGTGCATGAAGCATATTGGGAGTAAGAAACTTTAGTCATATCATTTAGTGCAAAAAACGGAGTCCTAGAGACCTTACACTGCCACCTGCTCCAGACTGCAGGGTCAGGCACCATTTGCCTCATTAACTATCTTGCTTTTAGTAATAGCTTTTATTTGTTTATTTATTAAAAATTTTCACCTCCTCCCATCCTCCCATTTCCCTCCCACTCCCCCCACTCCTGCCACCCTTGCTCTCCAGTCCTAAAAGAAGTCAGGGTGCCCTGCCCTGTGGGAAGTCCAAGCCCCACCCCCCATCCAGGTCTAGGAAGGTGTGCATCCAAACAGAGTAGGCTCCCAAAAAGCCAGTACATGCAGTAGAATCAAAACCCGGTGTCATTATCATTGACTTCTCAGTGCTTTCTCTTTATTTCCACCTCCGTTTCTTTCAGCTCTAGGTGTGTGCCTTGGCTGCGCATTTCCAGCCCCACCATGGTCTTCTCTTTTATCTAGTTGCCTAGAGATGAACTATTTTCATCAATGGTTTAAGTCCCAAATAACTAAAATCAGGCTTCTTTCCCTTCATGGTATAATAGTAGGGACCATAGAGTCTAGAAATATGGTATAAATCTACAACTCCCGAATTGTAGCTTGATTCCCTGAAAGTTCTCTTCAAAGCACTTGAAACTTTCAGGATTTTTCTATGTCCATTTCAAATGTCTGAATCCACTATGGGCGTGACTTAGGAAGGTATTGTTTTTTTGTTTTGTTTTTTATTGATTTTATTGAGCTATACATTTTTCTCTGCTCCCTTCCCTGCCTGTCTCTTCTCTCCCCTTCATGGTCTGTATCCATGCTCCCAATTTATTCAAGAGATCTTGTCTTTTGCTACTTCCCATGTAGATTAGATCCATGTATGTCTCTCTTGGGTCTTCATTACTGTCTAGGTTCTCTGGGGTTGTGATTTGTAGGCTGGTTTTCATTTCTTTATGTTTAAGTATTGTAACCTAGACCCTCAAGTACTCTTTATGCAACTATAAATTAATACACGATTAAATTTGTGGTTCTTAAATACAGTTTTTTGTTTTAATAAGAAGAAGGAATATTGCTAAATGAGATTATTTATGAATTGTGAACTAATATAATAATATAGAATTATTCTAGGTATAATTTAATCTGAAAATATAAATATGATTAATGCATTATAAAATCTAATACCTTCCATAAATATCCATGTAGTGCAGAATAATATAAAATAATGATTGCAATACAATGATTGATCCCAGACATGTGAATGTAATTTATTATATTTAAAATAAAAAGAAAACTTTGCTGATATTGAAATCAGATTCTGCATAACTTCTTCTAGGTAATAAATATCAGTTATATGTTTGATTTATGTGATTTAAAATCATATATAATGGTGACATTTTTGTTAATTAAACTTCTTTAATATGCTATGCAATCCTTGACTCAACTGAATTTCAATTTAAAGCAGTTAATTCTATTTTTGCCTCTTCTCTGAGGTACAGACTTTAATAGCAAAGACTTTGATATTGGTTGAGTTAAAAAAATAAATTTGAAAAAAGTCTTCTAGGCAGAATTTATGCTTCAAGCATTACCAATAAATTTCCTATTAATTACAAATTATCAGTTTTTATTTTTATGTTAATATTGGCATTGCATCCGTGTCTTTGTACGTGCATGCCTGTGTGCACGTGTGAGCACTCATGTGCGTGTGAGGTGCTTGTGTGCCACAGTGTTTATGGGGAGAGTAGGGGACAGTATGCAGGAGTCAGTTACCTTCTTCCATTTGGATGCAAGGATCAAACTCAAGTCTGAGATTTGCCAGCAAGTGCCTGAGCCAACTCACCTGCTTATTGGTCTTTGTAAAAAGTTATGCCATCTTTTAAAGTTTTGTTCTGTTTTTCATAGATTTTTCTACATGTTGATTAAATTTAGTTATTTATTTTTTTTAAACTTTGAACATTTTGTTAAAAGGTTGTTGCATATTTCTCACAGAGGTAGGAGTGGTTAGATGGAGGCTAAACATGAAGAGTAGCATTCAGATTTTTAACACCCACATAAATAACGCCCTGTAAATCACAACAACAACAGCATATCCCAACACATACAGTATATAGCAAACCTTGATCCTTTTCCTGGAATCTTTCCCATTATGGCAAAAGTGCAGACATTACTAATTTAAAGCATTTTAAATATCACAATAAGACTGTGAATGAGACTTGCTTTCTATGAATTAAAAGGTTAGATTCTACAAAAGCAAAATACGTAGCATGCAATATTCATTATACATACGAGAAGAATTTATACATTTATATTGGTGTATATTTATAGAGAAAAAATGTGGAGCATGTAGCTTATAATATTTGTGAAATATTCTTTCTATGCAAACTTTTAATTTTGTAAATGATTCTTTAAGATAAAGTATCACTATACTAATTGGTGGAATGCCGCAAATCCTTATTTTTAGTTGTGGCCTTGTTTTTCAGTGCTGGAGAGGTTATGTAGAGCTGACCACATGCTAGGCAAATGCTCTGCTATTAGAGTTATATAAACTGCTATTATATTGAATTCTTTTAATTAAATATAGCTAAATATAGCTGTATTACTGTGTTTTATTAATTTAACAGTCATAGTTTACATATAGCTTATCAGGTGTCTTTAAATAGCTGCACAAATGCCTTAATTTGAGAAACATTTTAAACATAATCATTAGACTATAGCTATGGATTTATAAGGTGCTTTTTAAATTCTTTTATTTTTGAGATTATAATGTAACTATGTTGTTTCTCCTTTTTCTTTCCCCCACCAAACCCTCCCATATAACTTTTCTTGTAGTCTTCCAGATTCATGTCCTCTCTTTTTCATTAAATTTTATTAAAATGCGTATATGTGTGAAATATAGGCTGCTCAATCTGTATAATGTTACTTGTGTGCATACAGGGTACGTTAAAACGTTTTATTGATTTAAAACTTCTTTGAATAGTATTTTCTAATTTTTAAGCCTTCAAACTAATTATCTTTCTATAAATGTTTTCCCAGCCTCATTGCTATATGGCGGAGCTCACTCCTTCTCTCTCTTGCTCTCTCTCTCTCTCTCTCTCTCTCTCTCTCTCTCTCTCTCTCTCTCTCTCTCTCTCTGTGTGTACCTGTGTATTTGGTCCCCTTTTCATTAGCATAATTGCATAAAACCAATTGCCAGGGCAGCTAAACTCCTAGTCCCTAAAAAACAGCGTTCCATAAAAAGCAACTCAAATGAGTTAGAAACAAGAAATAGGCCTTACAGATTTTACTTTAAAGCCACTGTTTCATTTCCATTGAAGCGTCATGCATAAAAATGATATGTATTTAAAGACTCTTCTACATGCATTTTTCAGACATCACCCTTTCCTCTTAGTGTTTCTTTTTAGTGGTCTTTTTGTTTTATCTTCATTCATTTATATCACAGACATTTCATAGTAGAAATTCAACTATGGATCTACAGTCATTTAAAATGCTATTCCTTTAACCCATTTTTTTTTCTTTATTCTGTCATGTCTCAGTTGTATGAACAACTTCAACTGAAAAATTTCTCAGGCCAACTGTACAATATGAAAAACATAACACAATTTAGAATTTAGAATGAAAACAAATGTTAAAGTTATATTATACTATAAGAATATATTTATTTTAAAGTAGCTATATACTGAATATAAAATTCATCTGTTATAAAATATTAAATTTGTTGACATTATAATTAAACATGATTAAAGCATTTACTTATGATGCTCTCAGGTTGATCTGCATTTTATGAAGAAGATTCCTCCGGGTGCTGAGGCTTCAAACATCTTGGTGGGAGAGCTGGAGTTCCTGGACAGAACTGTCGTCGCCTTCGTCAGGTTGTCTCCAGCTGTCCTGCTCCAAGGCCTGGCTGAAGTTCCAATCCCAAGCAGGTAAAAGTATCCAAGGAATTTTTATGCTTATGGAATAATTTATCTTAGGAAATGGTAATATTTTAATAAAGTTTTCTGACAAATCCTTTACTAGAAATGAATTTATTATCCATAAACCTGTTGTCTATTGCTTATAAACATGGGAGGGGTGCTTTAAAAACTACTGTGACCTTCCTGTCTCCTTCTGGAACTTCATATTTCATGCTTCTCATCTGTAGAATTCAGCTATTCTACAGTTTTTCAAAGATGATATTGAACTGTATGTTTAAGAAGAGGATCTAAGCATGTAGTCCCACTGGAGAGAATCATAGAAGACTTATTTTCTTGGGTTAGGCCTTCAACATCTATGGAAATGCCTGGTTGGAATCTAGTGTTTCATGCTTCAGTACTAGGTCATTCTGTCTCCACTCTGAGGGTTTGAAGAATCATTGGTGGTCATCCAATGAACATGGTTGATTCTGGTCAAAAGGCCAAGTTTAAATTTATTACCTGACTTGTTTTCTACTACCTAAGGATGCATTGAAACTAAAAGATAAAGGTAATTAAAAATGAATTCTCTTATTGTTGATTCCTGCTTTGTAGATACAAGGGTGTTCGTGGGTAAAACTACGAGAAAAGAAAACAAAGAGGAGAATATTGACTTTAGCATGTTAGACTCTTCCTGCTTTATCTAGGAAGCTTGTTTCCTTCTCTCCGGAGACGATTTAACCTGATTCCTATGCACACATGGCCTTGGCTAACCATGGCAGAGCCTGTCTGCTTACAGAAACGGAAGGTGCTGAGAAGTGCAGCTGCCCTGGCAAGTGGGTTTAGAGAATATGTTTTCATCTGGGAACCTCTGACTAGAACTCAAAACATAACACAAATTCCTCCACTATTTGGTTGCAGATAAGATATCCAGGCTATAGGGAATCATAGAAGTAAGGGAAGCCTCATTCATAAGGACCCTTTGGGTGAGGACTCTGTAAGGTCTTCAGTTGGAGCACATGTCTGCGTGGGCTGAGAAGAAACTTTGGTCACTATTAAGGTTATGGAAGAAATTTCTATTTATCCCATTTGGAGGATACTGATGTACATATCAGCTTTCAATTAAAAATGGGGAGGTAAACTAAGTATATTAAAGTAGCATACAGTATGGATAAGACTGCATTTTTCTACATGTAAACTACATACTATTAAATATTCTGGATTCCAGCCAGTGGTGGTGCACACCTGTTATAGAATTTTCTTTTAACTAAGCAAAGATGTGTTACATTTGCTTATGCTGTGAAACGTTATTTTAATTCTGTAAAGGTGTGTTAGTTTTGTTTATGCTGCATTTGTTTAGTTATGTAAAGATGTGTTGCATTTGTTTCACCTTGCTTGCCTAAGGAACCTGACTGGTCTAATAATAAGCTGAAGAGCCAATAGCTAGGCAGGAGAGGGATAGGCCAGGTTGGCAGGCAGAGAGAACAGGAATCCTGATCTAGGCTTGGAAAAGGAATGAGAGGAGAAGAGTGGAGAAAGAGAAGAAAGGAGAGAAGGAGGGGGCAGGCCTAGGGCCAAAAGCCAGGTGTCCTCCAGCCAACAGACATGAGAAGCAGTGAAAGTAAAATACATACAAGGAAATGAAAAGTAAAAAGCACTGAGGCAAAAGGTTGATAGAGAAACAGGTTAACTTAAGTGAAAAGATTTAACCAGAAATGAGGCTAAGCTAGGCAGAACATTCAAAACTAAGTCTCTGTGTCATGAATAGGGAGCTGCTTGTGGCCAAAAAAGAAAAAACAAAAAAAAAGAAAGCCTTGGGAGGCAGAAGTAGGCTGATCACTGTGAGTTTGAGGCCAGCACGGTCTACAAAGAGAGTTCTAGGAGAGCTAACGCTCTAGAGAGAAACCCTGTCTCAAAAAACAAAACAAACAATAGTTTCTGGAAATCTGGGATTCTGATTTCATGTGTCGTGTTTACTAATTGTAGAGCAGTAGAAACTGTAGTAGTTTCAAATTCCCATTCAGTTAGATATTCTTATCTCACCACTGAGGAAGGTATCTGGAGACCTACGAGTAAATGAGGGCTGCTTATGACAGTGACATTTCTTGTATTTCAAAAAAAAAAAAAAGAATTCTCAGGAGTAGAGTATAGCCATAATAGGGTTATATACCCTCACTTTGAGACATATCAGGCTTAGGTGATCTCATTCATACTGACACAGCAAAGTGTATGTAGAGACAATGAAGAAAAAATTGGGGGCACAATCGAGCCACTATGTAGGGAGAGATTCAAAAGACTGGGATATTGTTGTAGGAAGGCTGCTTGGGCCTTCTGTCTGCTCGGCAGTTCAGACCCAAAATAATTACACAGAAACTGTATTAATTAAAACACTGCTTAGCCCATTAGCTCTAGCTTAATTTAACCCATTTATGTTAATCTGTGTATTGCCACAAGGCTGTGGCTTACCACCAAAGTTTCAGGATGTCTGTCTCTGGTGCTTCATGGCTTCTCTTTGACTCTACCTTCTCTCTCCCAGTATTCCATTTAGTTTTCCCCATGTAACTCTTTCTGCCCTGTTCTGCTATGTGCTCAAAGAAGTTTCTTTATTAACCAATGGTATTCACAGCATACAGAGGGATATTTATTTAGGAAAGGTAAAAAAATAAAAGAAGATTAGATAAACAGAATAAAGAAAACTATCTGGGAACCAGAACTATAATCAGGGGCATTCCATGATTATCAAGCAACATACAGTAGATATGTCAGAAAATTAATCTTTTAGGACATTATAAATAACACCTGCAGTAGAAACTTTAAAATGAGCAAGATACACAAAGGTTAGAAATCATCTCAGCATTTTATCAGCATTATAGCTGATAAAAGCTTCTGCCACCACATTCAACTATTTTTGCTTTTTATATATTAACTGCGGGTACACACACACACACACAGAGTTGAATTTGATTTGGGTTCAGTTATAACTGATAGAAAATTAATGTTGCATATAACCTCTAAGATTGTCTAATAGATGCTTCGTATGAAACTATATAATATCTAGGGCTTACAGCTAAGAACTATACCTGCTAGAGTTGTCTTTAATACTGTAAACCATTTAACACATGAACACTACAGAATGCTACTGCAAAATACATGGCACTCTTTAATTTTCACACCTTTTCCTTTTCTTCTGCCTAGCTAATTATTAAGTCATAGCAGTTTTATGTTCAATCAGAATGTGTGTACAGTGACTGGATGTTAATAATGTGTTCTCCCTTAATGTATAATACTTTATTGCTCTTCTTCCACTTGAGTGATCTTCATTTTGTGTACTTGTGAACTTTCCTGCTTCCTATTCAGAAAGATTTAATTTTCCTCTCATCCTCCTCTAAGAATGTACAATCTTTACAATTCCTAGTCACAAATGTATAGGCTGTGTAGACAGTTATATGCAGAAACCCTGGGGTTAAAAACACCCTAATATTCTCATTGCCTGATGATTTTATATAGAAGTCTCAACTATAAAACATTTCTAAATTATAATGAATTGTAAAAACTTATGCAAGTTTTTACATCAAAACCCTGTTTGATTCCATTGAGATTGGTGATTTATGCTCTACTAAGTTTATTGTTACATTTATAGCTTGAGTTTTTTTCTTCTTCATTACAGATTTCTGTTCATTCTTTTGGGACCCCTTGGAAAGGGTCAACAATATCATGAGATCGGCAGATCAATTGCAACCTTAATGACAGATGAGGTATTTATTCGTTTCTTTTTTTTTCTATAGGAATATTATATAATATAACAAAAAGCAACACATTGAAATTATATAGAACATACAAACAGAAAGAAAAGGCCAAAGAAAATACACAAAAATAGATAAAGAGTCCAAGACTCTCTTTCATCCACTCAGGAATCCCATAAAAACATTAAGCTAGAAGCCAAATATACACCTAAATAACCTGTGCAGGTCCTGTGCATGCTGCCCCAGTCTCTGAGTCCAGGCATGCATTAACACTACACTGTTGATCTAAAGGACCTTGTTTTTTTGGTGTCCTTTGTCCTGTCTGGCTCTTAGACTCTTTCTGCCTCCTTTTCCACAGTGTTCCCTGAACTCTGAGGGGGAAGGTTTTAACGGAGGAATATTCTCACAAGATATACCTAGGTTTAGAAGTCCCTTTCATGACAGTTTTCTGGAAATCATATTTTTCTGTATTGGATCCAATTTTCCCAAGTTTTCACTACCAACTTTCCTTGAAATAAATTACCCAAAAGAATAAATTAAAGCCAAGAATAACAATTTTTAAAGCTGATATGGTCATAAAATTGTTAAGCATTTATATTTTGTACTACTCTGTAAATGACTTATATGTTAATAGCATAGAAAATTTGGGGGGAAAGTTACTTAGCTGTCTAAATGAAAAGTAGTAGTTAAGATGCATAGGATATATAACACCAAAGAAGCTAGGAAAACTCTGCACACTCTCTGCAATTACCTGATATATCTACATTTATATCTATATCTACCTATTTATATATATATAGAGAGAGACATCTAGATATCTAAATATCTATAGATAGATATTCCTAACTTTGTGATTTTAAAACTATTAATGGAACTGTAGATGAATTTTGCTGATCTCCATTATATATTTCTTTGTAAAAGAAAAAAATGTACATTTCTATTTTGAATTATAAAAAACTTTCATGGGGAGATGTTAAGTCTCAGAAAGTAAGATTTTAAAAACCTGAATCCCTGATACCACAACAACATATCTGGTCAAACAAGATATGAACTAGAACACCAATAAACATACTAACATGAAGGATGGTAATCTTAGGGGCCACTATCCTTTGGCAAACAACAGCTAGCAACAACTATCTGGAGAGAGAGAGAGAAAGAGAGAGAGAGAGAGAGATACAGAGAGAGAAAATGAGAGAAAGATATATATGAGAGAAAGAGAGAGAGAGAGAGAGAGAGAGAGAGAGAGAGAGAGAGAGAAAGAGAGAGAGCGAGTCTTTCTCAGGGCTGATCTTACCTATCTAATACCAAGTGGTCAATTCTGAAAATGTACACACAGGCAACACAAAATAGACTCAGCAAATTATATTAATAAATTTATTAATTTATATATTTATATATGTAACAATAATAATCTTTAAAAGGGGCTGTGAATTTGAGAGGAACACGAAGAAGGAGTTGGAGGGAGGAGATGGAGAATTGCTAATTTATTCAGATATTTATTGTATGTGATCTGCATATCAGCACTTGTACAGAAGGTGGATAAAAATATGGACAAAAGCTTTTCATTTGTTGACCAAATAGTTGAAAGATGGAGTAACATAGAAGTTACTATACAAGATCAGTGAAGGGAGCTAGAGGTGGTATGAGGAGCTTCCTACTTTAAAGAGAGAACGTTTCGGAGCCAACAACAAACAAGGACAAAGGTTTTGAGATGGGAGTATATCTGGATCACTTGGGACATTTAGAACAAAAAGGCTTAGTAGGAGTGAGGCCATTTAGGTAATGGGCCAATTGTACAGGGCATTGGTCTATCACAGAAGAACTTAGACAGACTGGGGAAACAAGTGGAAGAGTTTGAGTATGGAACTGAACCCCAAGTCACCCTTAACTCATCCTTGACTCCCCAGTTTCATATCCACATCCAATCCATAAGTAACCCTTTCAGACTCAGACACTATGTCCAGAATCCTACCACACTTCATTTTCTACATGGTTTGTGTCTGGCTTTTCCCCATTGTTTCTTCTAACAGATTCAGTATATCTGGTTTTATGTTGAGGTCTTTGATCCACTTGGAGTTGAGTTTTATACAGCATGATAAAATGGATCTATTTGGATTTTTCTTCATGAAGCCATCCAGTTTGACCAGTTCCATTTTTTGACAATGGTATCTTTTTTTCAGTTTGTATTTCTGTTTTTTTAATCAAAAATCATATATCCATGGGTAGGAGGATTTATGTCTATGTTTTTAATTCCATTGATAAAAATATGTTTTTTGTCAATACCATGCTGTTTTTATTATAATAGCTATGTATACACCTTGAAATCGGGAATAATGATACCCATTCCTGGACACACACACACACACACATACATGATTCATTGATTATTCAGGTTTGTTCAGCTATCCTAGGTGTTTTGGTTGCCATATGAAACTGAATTTTTCCTTTCAAGGTCTGTGAACAATAGTGTTGTAATTTTGATGGGCATTGCATTGAATCTGTAGGTTGCTTTTGCTAAGATGGACATTTTTATTATATTAATTCTTTTGGTGTCTTTTATAGGTTATTATTTGCTACTCTTTTTCTTCCACAGGTATTTCATGATGTTGCTTACAAAGCTAAAGACCGCAATGACTTGGTGTCAGGTATCGATGAGTTTCTGGACCAAGTCACAGTTCTCCCTCCTGGAGAATGGGATCCAAGTATCCGGATAGAACCTCCCAAAAATGTTCCTTCCCAGGTAGGTATATCTGAAAACATTCTTTCAAATTCTAATATTTTGATTTCCTTTAATTTCATGTCCCTAAATAATGCAACTTGCCATAAAGTATCAAATTATTTATGTTATTCCAAGAAAGCAAAAACATTAATTTACAAAATGTTCTTGTTAAAACCTAACACATTGAGAAATTTGGCATTTTGATCATGAGCCACTAAATAGGTCTAATGTTCCTGGAAATATTTCAGGCCTGACATAAAAGATATTGCATTGGGTAATATTAAATTTAATAACAGCATAAAATATGACCTGAGATAAAGCCCATTATTTTCAGTCTTCTGAAAGTTGACAAGGATTAGGAAAATTAGAAGAAGAATTTTGTACAAACTCCCTATTACTGGTAATCACAGTGGAAACTGGGAAAAGTTTTTCATCATGATCTTTATGCTTATATTCTTCCATGTATTGTATAATTGTTTTAATTCTGTACATGCAAATCAAATATGTGTCTTACCTATCCTATATTACGGAAGAAATAATAAAAATTGGCGTTAATGTCTAGGGTGTGAGTGTTGAAAATGATGGCAAAGCTCTCTTCTCATATTGCCTCTCTCTTCCTGGGGGATCTGCCTCCCATGTCCTTCACATTGCCTTCGGCTCTTTGTCCTACAGAGTCTCTGATGTTCTGGCTGAAGTGAGAAATATGTCTATTGACCCAATCCTGGACTTAGATTTTCAGGGCAGTTAGAAGTTGACAAACTGAAGTCCAGTGGTGGTGGCGTACGCTTTTAATTCCAGCACTCGGGAGGCAGAGGCAGGTGGATCTCTGTGAGTTTGAGGCCAGCCTGGTCTACAGACGAGTTCTAGGACAGCAAGGGATATACAGAGAAACCCTGTCTCAAAAACAAAAGCAAACAAACAGAAAACAAAAAGTCGGCAAACAGGCAAATATATTACTTAATGATGAGTATGTTTAAAAAGGTCATGTCATTTCCTCTTATTAATATCTCAGGCTTGTGTTTTTATTTGAAGTCATTCTACCATTACTAAAGTCTATTTACTTTCCTTAACAACTACCATTTTGTAGTTATGTAACTAAAACCATATAATTTAAGTTCCTCTGCTACTGAAGTAAAGACAGTGGCTTTGAGAGTAGTTGTAAGGGTTTCCTTATTTCTCCACACATGCCCATGTCTGCACTGATGATATTAGAAATGGCAACGTGATGGTTTATAAATAATAGAAAAACCTCTAACTAATGATATTTGGGTAAATTTAATGAAACTATTAAAATATTGAGAGTAACACTTTGTAATTCACTGTAACACCTTGAAAACACTGTAACATCTTGAAAAGTTACAAGTAAATTAATTTTAAACTATTCTGGTTTTGAGGAACAGCATTTTTGAGACAAGATGAGTAGCAGGTTTATATTTCCTATTATTTTATGCAAAAATAAGAACTAGCAAATTCTGAATATTAGGAGAAAGTAATACATAAATAGAACATTGAATTAGGGATTCTAGTGTCTAGGTTCTGTCAATGCGTGTTTGTTTGACCTTAAATAAATGCTTTGTCCTCTCAGTACTGATGCTTTGTTTCAGAAATGCTTAGTAGAATTTCTTTAACAGAGGAAGCATTCTATAGTGACACCCCTAATCACCAAGCTACTATCAAATGCTAATAACATGGCTATTACAATTGTAACAAATCAAATTTTGATTGTAATTAACTTAAATTTGTATAGACACATGGTTAAAAACTATTATATTAGATAGCAAGATTTTATCCAATGAGTATGAATTATATATATTTTGTATACTTCTTTGTTATACAAGTATTTTAAAACTCCATGCTATATCTAAATACTAGATCATATGATTTATGTTTTCTTTTATTAAGGGACCAAAATGAATTAGCATATATTAAGCACCTTGAATTCACACTCATTTAAATAATGTTAACCTCATCAAATAATTTCTGTTGTTTTCATTCTTTTGAAATGTACAGATGACAGCATTTTTAATACATTTCCCTTTCAGTTAAAAAAAGGAACAACCTGTCATCTCAAGAGATCTGTCTGAAATTCTGTCTTTATCCTCCTATGTCAGTCATTATAATCACTTTCTTCTATGTTCCTGCATCCTCTTTGTTCTTTTAATGTCATGTACTTGGTTGTCAAAATCACAACTCTGTGGAGATTCAAATTTTATTATATATCCACGCTGTTGCAGCCAAAGCAGAAAGGGAAACTATGACTTCTTTGACGTAGTGATCATAGCGCTCAAATGAGCCCTTCATGCTCCATGTTCATCATCCCATCCCTCCCAAGGCTAGTCATACTTTTTAAGTGAACATTTCTCATCTGCTCTCTCTCAAATTCTTGACATGCCCTCTGTGACCCTCCATGCTACATGGTTCCTGTTCTCAGTTTTATTAAAAATTTGAGACAATCAGAAATATTTTCTGTGGATTCTGACCAGCACGTTCCTCTGACAGCTCAGCCTTCCCTGCCTCGCTGATGGAAGCCAGCATTCCAGTTGTATGCCAGATCCCACGCTAAGCATCTACTCAAGGATTTGTTCTGTCAAAGCTCTTTCTCTTTCATCATTATGTCAGTCCTATGACCTCTTATATAATTTTATTAGCATACTTCCAAGCCACAATCTTTTAATGTATAATTGCTTTGAAATTGTTACTATTATCAGTTGTGTATTTTGTATGTTGTAGAGGAGTTATCTATACTACATGTCTCTACTAACTTTTCTCCAGTTCTCCTGAAATACCTATCACCATAGGCTCCCTCTCCACTTTAATGCACTAACTAATTATTTCCACTAGTGGCATGCACAATGAATAAAATCTGTGGTAACCTCTTGGTCTATATTGCACTTAATTCAGGAATAGCAACATTTGATAGATTTTGTTATGCCCTTATCTTTGGTGTACTTTCTTTGCTTAGGTCCTAAACAGCAGTCTTTTGATGTGTCTACAGCCTCTGGGGTCAGTCCTAACCAGTTTTTGTGTAGGAGGAGGCCGCTACTTAGTTCCCAGCTGCTCAGCCCCAAAATAACCACACAAAAACTATATTAATTAAAACATTGCTTGGCCCATTAGTTCTAGCTTCTATTGGCTAACTCTTATGTTAATTTAACTCATTTCTATTAATCTGTATATCACCACATGGCAGTGGCTTACCAGCAAAGATTTGGCATGTCTGACTCTGGGGACAGATCAATGGCGTCCCTCTCTCCACCTTCCTTTTCCCAGCATTCAGTCCAGCTTTCTCCACCTACCTAAGTTCCGCCCTATCAACAGACCAAGGCAGTTTTTTATTCATTAGTAGCAATCACGGCACACCGAGGGAACTCCTACGTCATTTTTGTTTTCTGGTTCTTCCATTTTCTCTATGATTTCCTTGTGTTGAAACTAAGACTTTGACCATAACCATCTTCTCTCTAATCACAGTTCCTGCTGCCTGTACTTATATTCTTAGTAATATAAACAAATCTTAGGATTTTAAACCTTTTTCCAAAACTCCAAACTTATTTTCTAAACTGAACTCAAGTGTTATTCATCTTCCTATCTTATGTCTCCATTTAAATATTTGATAGACATTTAAACTGAACATTCTGAAAGTTTAAGCCAAATTGTATATAGTCTCATTTCTTTATCTTTCTCTATTTTTAATTACAGTTTTAGGACAAGCAGCATATGATCTATTTCCAGGACTATCTAAAGGTCTATGACTTTTCCTCAAAATTAATTATAGTTGTATCTTTCATTCTTAGTTAATAGCTAAATACATTTTTATAATTGATCAGGCCTAATCGATCCATTATTTTGTCTTATACCTTATATCCATTCTTCCAGAGAATTCTGTTGACTTTGCCTTCAATATTTATCAACACTTATACTATTTCTCACTGTGACTGCCTTGATTCAACCTTTTATCACCTTTCTCATGGATTTCTGAAATAGCTCCCTAACTGGTTGCTTTGTTCTGTGTCCTAGAATCTCTCCTCAACATCATAGCCAAAGTAATTCCATGTTTTGTTCAATCAGTTTTTTCTTTAAAACCTTGTGAATATTTTTCATTTCCTGGAGAATAAAAGCCAGAGAGATATGCTTATTATCATATAGATAATACTGTCTTATTAAATCTCTATATCATCACCTATCTTTTCTTGTGGAACATTTTCTCTACTCTTTTCTTAGTTCATGGTGATCTTCAAATCTTCCAGGCATTCTGACCCTCAAGTCTATGGCCTGGCTGGTCTTTCTTCCTTGGTATCCTCCAGTTATATAGCATGCCTGTTTCTTTCACCTCCCTCGAGTTTTCTTACGTGGTCCTTTCCACAGGGCCTATTTGAAAACTCAGTTTATAATTGCCACTCTTGCCTTCCCTCAGTTACCTCAGTCAACTGGTGTTCTGTGCAAACGTTTTTCTTTTCCATGGATCTCCTTCCTATATACTGTAGAATTAAATATTTAATTTTTAAAAATTTCTGTATTTCCTGTGAGAATATATACTCTACAAGCCTTAGAAGTCTTTCACACACACACACACACACACATACACACACATACACACAAAATACATGTTTGTGTCAGGACTAAATTAGGTTCTATTTCTTTCTTTTTAAAAAAAAATATTTTACGTATCAATCTCAGTTCCCTCTCTTTCCCTCTTCCTGCTCCTCCTATCTTCTACCCACTACATCCCCTATCTATTCCCCTCAGAGAGGGTGAGGCCTCCCATGGGGAGTCACCAAAGTCTGTCACAACACTTGAGGCAGGACCAAGGCCCTTCCCCTTGTTTCTAGGCTGAGCAAGGTATCCCTCCTTAGGAATGGGTTCCAAGGAGCCAGTTCATGCACTGGGGATAAATACTGGTTCCACTGTCAGTGGCCCCACAAACTGCCTAAGCCACATTCAGAGGGCCCAATTCTGTCTTATGCAGGTTCCCCAGTCTGGAGTCAATGAGCTCCCATTTGCTAGGGTCAGTTGTTTCTGTGGGTATCCCTGTCATGACCTTGACCCCTTTGCTCATAATATTGCTCCTCCCTCTCTATGACTAGACTCAGGAGTTCAGTCCAGTGCTTAGCTGTGGATCTCTGCATCTGTTTCCATAAGTTATTGGATGAAAGTTTTATGATGGCAACTAAGGTAGTCATCAATCTGATTACAGGGGAAGGGCAGTTAAAAGTACCGATTCTTAACAGGGGTTATTCTTATGGATTCCTGAGAATTTTCCTAGTACCTGGTTTCTCACTAATCCCATAATGGCTCCCTCTTTCAAGGTATCCCTTTCCTTGTTCTCCCTCACTGTCCTTCACCTAACTTGACCTTCTGGATCCCTCAGGTTCTTTTCCTCCCTCCCCTTCCTATCTCCCTACTCCCCTTCCACCCTCCCTTCCATGTTGTCAATTTACTAAGGAGATCTTGTCTACTTCCCCTTTCCTGGTGGATCCGTATATCTCCTTCTTAGCGTTCTACTTGTTTTATTTCTTAAGAATTTTTATTGATATTAATTATTCACATTACATTTCTCAATGCATTTTACTCCTTGAGAAAACACGTGCTTTAGAATGGTTAATATATTAATTGCTTATCTATTTTATCAACATATGGCTCTTTAAACTTACAAAGCAAAACTTAAATTATCCAAAGGGTATTATCCCACAAATGACCAGATAATATCACATGTTTTCTGAGAACAATAGAAGTTATAACATGTTTCCCTAGGTAATTGGAAGTATGTAGTGATGGCCACTCTTAGATCATTTTTATAAATGTTTTATAATTACCTGTGAAGACAAACCCCTCATCAGTTGAAATATATCTTCTCTTTTATCTTTAAATTTTATTCTAGTGCATCTTAACATATACCTGTAGAAATGATAGAAATGCTAAATAATGAACTTTTGTAATTGTGCTTAACACACAAAATACATTTTGTCATGTGTGAAACATATATCATTGTGCATAAGATACACTAACATATCACTTTTGTGCTTCACATTCATACTCATTCTTGTTTGGAATGACAGTCAAGGAGAAAATTTAATTATGCAACTTAAAAGTTCTTTATTATTCTTTTAAGCACTTTAAAGTAATAATATGACCAGTGGTAGAATTTTAGGGAATATTTTCTGATTTATTTCAAATATCTCAGTTGGTGACAAAAGTAAGTGGAATTAATCTGAAGGAATATAACACTTACATAAAACCTCAGTTGATTTGCCTTTTGTTCAAGAAGAAACTTCCTTTTGTAATAGTATTGTGTTTATGAGTCATGAAGACTTATAGCATAAATTTCCCTTTCTAGAAAGACATGATCTAGAGGAATAAAGGCAATAATACTTTAAAAAAAGAAAATTATGCATACTTTTTTTCCTTCTCTTTCTTTTATGGTAGAAATTAAATCTGGGCCTTAAGACATGATAGACAATCACATTTCCAGTGAGCTGTATGTACCCCAGCCCTAGAACACTGACATTTTCTGTGTATCTTTGCAACTGCAGATAGATATCAATGTACGACACCAACTAGGGCACCTAAAGACTGGTAGGTGTAAAAAATAAAAATGCCCATCACTTATCAAGTTAAACCATATTATAAAATAGGAACTATTGTCATCCCCAGTGATGAGGAAGAATAAAAGCTTTAGGGGATTGGATGGATTTTCACAGAACCTGTCATCTTAGCCCTTCTACACATGACTTTACTGGAGAAAAAAAGGAGTTTTTGTCATTAATGTCTGGCATTGCAACAAAATATGCACCAACAAAAACTTCCCTGCAGGAGAAGAGGAAGATTCCTGCTGTGCCGAATGGAACAGCAGCTCATGGAGAAGCTGAGCCCCACGGAGGACATAGTGGACCTGAGCTCCAGCGAACCGGAAGGTTAGTGGGAACCACTCGTATGGGACTCAAATGTGTGTCATTCTTATCTGGCAGGAATTGTTGTTTCTAGACCTAATTTATTTTATACTTTTAATAGCTACTCTTTGTTAGTGAAATGCCAATTAATTTGATTTCTCTGAAGTAATTGTTGTCACTACTGTTAAAACAGAAAAGTGGCTGCACAGTTCCATCTTATCGTAGCCTCTCATTTTATGAAGGATAAAATGCATTCACAGAGTCTTAGAATGAATCTAAGAAAACTGTCACTTAAAGCTTCCAAAACATCTTGTTGAAAGCTTCAAGTTCAAGATGGAAATAAAACTAAATACCAAGAATTAAGTCCTATAGACCTTACCTCATTAGATACTAGTGGGGTACGTATAATGGTAGTTTTATTGTTTACTATGCCTGTGATTTGAAAGAGCTATTATGATTTATTTTTCTAATCACACACCTTTGAAGAGATGAAAGCTTCAATTTATTTCATAAAATGTTTTTTTTATGGGTTTTTGACAGCTTGTCTTTCTGCAAGCAATGTGTGAGGAGGAAATCAGAAACCCTTGGGTGGATGTCTCTTCGGGGAACTTGTGTGGACAGCCTCCCTAGAATTAAAGACATTGCCAAGGCTCTGTAGGAACGGTGGCCCTCCCCTCGGGCCGTTTTCTGTACTGCTTGCAGTATGCCCACTGAGCTACGTTTCTGTCCCTTACAACTCTGTATTTTAATTCTGTGTTTTCCCTTTATCGCTGTTTGTCTCTGAGGAAATGTCCTTTAGCATCTCCCTTGGCTTCGTACCTATTTTTAGATGGTTCAAGTTTCCCTTCTCCCTTCGCTGGAAGATCTGTTACTCATTCTGTTTGCTTTCATGCTTTCAAATACAGTCTTTTGATTTTTGGTGGTGGTATATATATATTTTTTTCTCTCAGGTGTAACATGCCGCATAGCTTAGATTTTTTTTCGAGTTCACCTTCCTTACTGCTTCCTAAATCCTCCCAGGTCACCAATATCCGGTATCTTCGCTTCTCCAGAGTTCTTCCACAGATTCTGTTGCTGACATGACTTGAAGTGTCCATTACTCATCTGCTCTCCTGGAGTTGCTGGTGCACATCTGGGCTGCTCTTGCACTTTCTTCTGTAACGAACTCCCACTTCTGGATTTAGACTTTTACCGATAAAAGCACATTTATTACACAGCTATATAACAACTATTCAGATTAATGTATGATCTAATAAGTGAATAATTACAAAGCCATGGTTGAATATAAAATGCTACCAAAGCTGTAAATATTACTTACTAATTAATAGTTTATAACTATCTCAAATTATTTTTAGAACTAGGTAGGATATAAATCATAAATGAATGCTAGTAGAATAAATCTACTCTGAACTGTGACTTTGACAAGGTAACATATTATTCAGAAATAGAAACTATTCAACATTAACATGCTCATGTTTTACCATATGAATTATGAGAAGTTTGTATATGTACACAGTCCATGTGTTCTCTGGAAGTGTCTCTGAGTTTCAAATGTCTCAGAATTTTATTTTTCTCAATCTTTTCTGGTTGAAGAAATCATTAGACAAACAGTGACTTTTACACTCATATGTCATTAGATAGTTACTAATATACAATTGTGTCTTCATCAGATCAGAGGAATTAAAGGAAATAAAGGGCTCAGTACTGAGCCTGACCACCCAAGTCATCCCCAGAACCCACATGGTACAAGGAGAGAACTGACTCCCTCAAATTGTCCTCCGACAAGTTACAGATATACCCAAAAAAAACTAAAAATGAAAAATCAGTTACTTTTAGTATAATTTCAAGGTCAAGTAAAATTGGTTCTTATGTAAACCATAACTTTTAGGATAACACTGCAAAGAATAATTATAAGATAACAAAAGTCTAATTTTATGATCCAAGAACATTCATTATAATATCAGAATTCTGGAACCTCACAGGTTTTGCTTTATTGCTCATTTGAGACAACGTTTTGCTGTATGTTCCTGATTGGCTTCAAACTCACAAACCTGCCTCCTGCCTCTGGAGTGCTGAGCTTATTGTCATGTGCCATCCTCTCCAGCTTTAAAATGTATTTTTTAATTATTGACTTTCACATAGGAACAACATTGCAGTCTTAAATTAAGATCACATCTTTATTCCATAGAATAAAATGAACTTTTAATATCAAATACTAAATTTTAATGTTATCAAATATTCAAATAATGAGAATACCTACTTTAATATTTAATATTCTTATTCCTAATACAGTAAAGAACATTAGTACTCAGATTTTAAAGATCAATTTACAATTAAAGCTCCTGAACCCAAAACACAGCTTTTTGAAGTGTTTCAAGGTGTCATATTTGGAATAAGTGAATTATTTCCAGAAAAGGCCTTATTATCTTATAATTGATAAGTGTTAGAATGTGTGTTGACAATAGTACATCAAAATAACATTTATCTAGTTTTATATATTAGGTTAACCTCTTAGTTTTCTAAAACTAAAAACAGCCTCAGAGTCTATATGTCTCTAATGAATGTTGTTATCCATATGGCCATTTAGACTTAGTTGTTCCCTTAGGCAAGGTTTTGTTGAGGCAGGTTTTTTTTTTTTTGGCAGAGGGACTAGGTGACTGGAGTCGTGATTGAACACGACTTTATTCTCTTTAAAGTGATTTTTACTGCTAGCATTCACAAAGACCACGTATATCTGTCTCACTTTCTGCTATGCTAAATTAAGTGCAAAGTATTAGCCAACACTTCCATCGTTGACAGTGGGGATCTGAGTTTAGATGGTGTGGGTTAATAAAAAAATGACACAGACATTGGAATAACCCAGGAATCTCATTAGAAATTTGATTGATGAATCCCTGGATCTTGAGAAAGCCTGATGGTTTTTAGTTGTAGGCACACTTTTCGGGGTAATGTAGTAGTGCAAAGCTATCCCTGTAAGTCATTATGCAGCAACGTGGTAAGCTGATATGGGTCTCATCTCTGCTGATGGAAATATTACTGTGACCGGGCAACAGAACAAGTGCACATTTTGAATTATGTGCTTTTTATCTTTGGGTTTCACTGTTGTGTTTTCCCCCGTGTCTTAGGATTTTTGGGGGACTTATATTAGATATCAAAAGAAAAGCTCCATTCTTCTGGAGTGACTTCAGAGACGCTTTCAGCCTGCAGTGTTTAGCATCTTTCCTGTTTCTCTACTGTGCGTGCATGTCTCCGGTCATCACGTTTGGAGGACTGTTGGGAGAAGCAACTGAAGGTCGTATAGTATGTATTATGCTTTTCTCTGAACTATAAATCTTAGTCTGTTTTTTTTTAAGATTTGTAGTTATGTAAGTGAGAATTGGAATTCTGGTATTGGGGATTTGATACACGGTCCAGCAAACAAACTTCCTATGAATATACTGGATGTCTAGTGGAGCTGGTGATCTGGGAAGAGAATATCTTAGAAACATTTATTTTGAGTCTTATACAAGGCTACGGCCTGATGCCACATCCCTTGATCTAAAATTTTCTATCAGTTTTAGGTTAAGTCCATTTTTCAAAAATTTTTGCCATGCTTCTGTTCAGACACTGATTATGACAACATTTAAATAATTCGTGAAGTGATAAAAGATGAAGCAAGAAGGTCTAGGTCCTACTTCCCAGTTGCCATCACTGATCACTGATTTTCTACCCTCATATGCCATTTTTTCAGCCTTATTTCCCATATTCTGTCTGCATTTGCTAGGCCTAACGTGGTGAAGGGTGAAAATGTGAACCACCGTATCTGAAATGTTTATATATATATATTACAATGTCTGCCTGTTTAGATGAGGGAATTCATGTTGTTTTTACAGAGTGCAATCGAATCACTGTTTGGAGCATCTATGACCGGGATAGCCTATTCTCTTTTTGGTGGACAGCCCCTTACCATATTAGGCAGTACAGGACCTGTTTTGGTGTTTGAAAAGATTTTGTTTAAATTTTGCAAGTAAGTATTATGACTCTTCTCTACTATATGCTTTTTTACTGCTGTTTTTTTTTTTCTTCATCCAACATCACTTTTGGAGGTCTGTGGAGAGAAGTGAAATTGGCTGGTATGATTCAGTCTGTCATTTTTGTCTCTTAGTGGAAATGAAGGAAAAGTTAAAAGATTTGTGCATATATCATACATTCAATATTTATAATAAACGAGATTCAGTTTTAAGCACCAAGAAACCTCCATTAATTTGTTCCTTTGGATTTCTATATAGACAACATCTTGAACTCAGAGACTTGAGGGATGTGAATTTGCTCACTTTTTCTTCCTAAATTGGGCTTATTTAAACTTATTTCAAAAGTAGCAAGCTGCAAAATGACCTTCTTCCGACACTTTCCTCTTTTTCCTAGAGAATACGGGCTATCATACTTGTCTTTACGAGCCAGCATTGGGCTTTGGACTGCAACCCTGTGTATCATCCTGGTGGCCACTGATGCGAGTTCCCTTGTCTGCTATATTACTCGCTTTACTGAAGAAGCTTTTGCTTCTCTTATTTGCATCATCTTTATCTATGAAGCCCTGGAGAAGTTGTTTGAACTTAGTGAAGCCTATCCAATCAATATGCACAACGATTTGGAACTGCTGACGCAGTACTCGTAAGTCCAATTTCTGCTCTTGGCTGCCAGGCTCTTCTCACAAATATTGCTATTGTTTAAGAAATATGATGACCTTAGTCAGCATAGAGTGTGCCTTAAATCGATTCATGACCCTACATCCTGGACTTTCAGAGCTGAATAGGATGTTAAGTCATCTAAGCAGCTACACATCTGATTCTTGGGTTCTTGTTACAGCATCTCTGCCAAGAACATCGTTCTATAGCTCTGTTTGTCAAGTGTTTCATAAAATAAACACATAATTAACCAAGTCAATATAAATACAGATTGGTTTTGTTTTTCCAGACTGTATCATTTTGCTCTTCTTTTAAGTTCAGATTTAAAGTAACTAAGTGAGAGAAACTCCTCAATTCTAAGTTGTAGTAGTTTGATATTTGAAATTGTGATTTAAAACAGATGAAAACCAACACACTTAAGGTTTAATTTTGTTTTTGGATGTTTGTGATAAAGCTATTGAAGTATTAATTGTTGAAGGAGATACTACATCAAGAATGAAAATAAATTGCAGCTTTCTAATTTGGTATACTAAAAATCAGGAATTGTTGTAATAGTACTTTTATTTAATTTTAGGATTTTGTTCCACCGGAAGTTCTCAGAGCAGATGTTTGAAGTGATGGGCTCTTCATCAGGCACTTTAGCCTCTATTCTAACCACCACTTAGATATAGCTCAGATACTGTAAATAGTTCCTTATTGCTGGAAATCCATTGTCAAAATTACATAATAATAGTTTAATATTATAACTTTTAAAGAGTGAGAAAATGATTCATTTTTTAAATGACATGGTCCTTAGTTTTTAACATTTCTTTGTTTTGTTTTTGGTCGTTGGAGAAAGCTTCAAACAAGATACCTCTATTTGGAAACAAGAAAATTCAAGATTTACATGTAGAATAATTTTCCAAATAAAAATAATATTGATGGTATTGTGAATAAGGCCATGAAAGAAATAGGTGGATGTCCTGGACACTCAGGAAGAAGCAGAAAAAAGTCACATTGCTGGAAGGCACATGTGGCAATAATAGGACAACTTGGAAGCATCTTTTTTCTATTTCTGGACATTAAACTCATGTTGTCAGACTTGGTGTAAGCACCTTGACCTGCTAAGACATGTCATTATTATGTTCATTGAACAGAAAGTAGAACTTTTGGATATCTCTGCTATGATACATAATTATCTCTGGTTGTAGTCTCAAACCAGTGATAATTTAAGTGCTAGTCACTATACTAGAAGCTAGTATAACCATAGTGAATAATATTCTTACCTCAAACACCTTATTATATAAGACAGGACATAGAAGGACATAATTAAAAAATGATTGGTGTGTTGAGATATTGGTACGGAATTTTAAGGTGCCACACCAAATGAATATTTCACTTTGATATGAACTTTGGGGAAGGTATTAAGGAGAAGGGTAGGGAAGTTGCTCACATAGAAATCATCATGCCCAGGATGTGGAGAGTCACTAAAGCTTTGAAACATTTTTTTTTGAATTGATTGATAGTGGTAAAAAGCCAGAGAAGTCACCCAGGTCTTACTAATGTGATACAGTTTAAGTACAATGTGAATAAACTGTCTGAGAGAGAAGATGTGGAACAAATAAAACAGGTAAAAGCTGTAATAGAAAGGTACCAACTGTTCTTGCAACTTCAGTAGGAGTTTCTTAGGTATTTAAGCTGAAAAACACAGCTGAATATTTTTTCATATATAGAGAAAAGTCTTGAGAAGCAAGGACTGAGCCCCGGATAATGTAGCTAGCATAAAGTTAAAGAAATGGAGATTATTCCCGAAAGAACATCCCCATTGTTTCAGAATGTGGGTGTACCCCTCGCGGTCCTGAGTTCCTTGCTCGTGCTCCCCCTCCTTCTGCTCCTGATTTGGACCTTGAGATTTCTGTCCGGTGCTCCAATTTGGGTCTCTGTCTCTGTCTCCTTTCATCGCCTGATGAAGGTTAATATTCAGGGGGATGCCTATATGTTTGTCTTTGGATTCACCTTCTTATTTAGCTTCTCTAGGATTGCAAATTATAAGCTCACTGTCCTTTAATTATGGCTAGAAACCAAATATGAGTGAGTACATCCCATGTTCCTCTTTTTGGGTCTGGCTTACCTCACCAAGGCCAGCTGGCCTGAGTCTGAAAAAGCATGGGATAAAACCGGACTTGCTGAACATAGCGGACAATGAGGACTACAGAGAACTCAAGAACAAGGGCAATGGGTTTTTGATCCTACTGCACGTGCTGGCTTTGGGGGGGCCTGGACGGCTTGGATGCTCAACTTACTAAACCTGGATGGAGGTGGGCGGTCCTTGGACTTCCCACAGGTCAGGGAACCCTGATGGCTCTTCAAGCTGATGAGGGAGAGGGACTTAATCGGGGGAGGGGGAGGGAAATGGGAGGTGGTGGCGGGGAGGAGGCAGAAATCCTCAATAAATAAATAAATTAAAAAAAAAAGAAATGGAGATTATTGTGAGCCTGGAGGTTTAAAAGGTAAGGCAAAAGTGATGACGGTTGTAGAATATAAGGATGAGAATGTACCACAGATCTTTAGAGGAGAAAAGAGATCCAACAAAATTAAGGGAAGAATTTTTAAAAGATCATAATCAACTTTAAGAAACAATGTTATATTGAGAGGCAAGCCATTTAAGCAGAAATTAAGAAAAATGAAGGTGGCAGAGGAATGGAGAATGTTTACCTAGGCTATCTGAGGGTCAAAGAAAGTTAACAACAGGCCTGTTGGATACAGCAGTGAGATCATTTGAAGGTCAATTTATGATCTAAAAGATTCACTTTGAAATAAGGCCTGAAAGCAGAGAGAAGGAAGTCACAGAGATGTCAGAGACAAAGTGAATAACTCAGAGTTAGAGCTCACAAGGTGCCAAAAAACAACAAGAGCTAGACATGTGATACCAATAAATAAAACTAATGGCACATGGGGGCCTGGGAGCAAGACTTGCTCCCACAAGCCTTGCTGAGCATGGTGACAGGTGGCCTAGGTCCTGATTTCCTTGTTTCCACTTCTGCCTCTGAAAAAACAAATCTTCCTTAATTATGAGCTTTTGACTAGTCTACACACTGTTAGGTTTCATATGGAATTTTCGAAGAGAATTTGTTTTGTTGATTTTCCTCCTCACTCTTTTCCACTACCCTCCTGTTCTGTCCCCTTGCCCCCTTCCATGCATTGGGTTCCATTGCCCTCCTCCATCCCTTTAACACCCCTGTTTTACCCCCTCCAACTGAGGGGGGGAACATTAGAAGCTAGGATCTCCATAGAGGAGAGAGCATTTATAAAAGGATCTTTGCCCTTCCTCCATTTCAACCCTCCCACTCTCCCAAGCTCCCCCATCCTTCCCTTCTCCCTTCTCTCTCCCCCTCTCCCCTTCTCCCCACCCCACCCCCACCCTCATGCTCCCAACTTTTGCCTGGCTATCTTATCTGCTTCCAATTTCCAGGAGGATCTATATATGTTTTTCTTTGGGTTCT
>NC_022011.1:73490236-73510091 GCF_000317375.1 Microtus ochrogaster
GTATTAGGATCGAAACCTAGTGCCATTGTCCTTGGCTTCTCATCAGCCTTCATTGTCAGCCATGTTCAGAAAGTTCAGTTTCATCCCATGCTTGTTCAGTCCCAGTCCCGCTGGCCTTGGTGAGCTCCCAATAGATCAGCTCCACTGTCACAGTGGGTGGGTGCACCCCTCGTGGTCCTGACTTCCTTGCTCATGTTCTCCCTCCTTCTGCTCCTCATTTGGATCTTAAGAGCTCAGTCCGGTGCTCCAATTTTTGAATGGAAAAATAAAATTAAAAAAATAGAAAAATAAAAGGATCTTCACAATTTCCGTTTTCCTTGGAGGGCACAGGCTGCGGTCACTTGCTGTGTGACCACTAAGCATGAAATGTGTGTTGTTCTTTGTGCCCATTGTCCACTCACACATGCCTCTTCACCAAAGTTAAGGAGGTAGAAAGGCTGATTCGGAATGATGGACAGTGACGTTTTACTGTCAGTGGCACCTGAAATGAGAATTGCAGAAACTGGATGTCAGTCGCCTTGGGCACAGACCTGACCATGTGCAGGCACTGTCCAGAGTCCTTATTTATTTTTTACATGGTGATTGCTTGCCAAGTGTCCTCCAGTTTCATACACACACCCGTTAAACAGCTCTAAATTCTACCATCAGAATTAATTTTGTTAATTGAACAGTTTTATTTTTTATAAATACATGAATTTTATCAGGTATTGCCATGACTTGCTTTCTAAAAAAGAAAAAAATCAAACTTTTTTGTTATACATCATATGCTTTTTAGTTATCTGTCCTAAAGAAAATTTAAAAGCAGCTGCTAAGAATAGCTATTTTATTACAAGAATGTTTTGTGTAATCTATCTGCTTCTATATGCCATTGTAGTGATTTTTTAAAGTCCTGTCATTAGTTTTTAGGCTCATTATACCAGTGCCCACCTAAAATTGTCTACATTTGGTATTGCTGGCTTCATGCTTTCATGAGTTTCATTTTAAAAGTTCCTAGAAAATGCTATGGCCTGGACACACGATATCTGAGGTTGTGATTTTTTTTGCAAACTGAATGTTCCTGTAATTGTATATATATTACACTATATATACCATATGTTGTATTCAGGAGGAAGATATTGGGAAAATGCCAGCATCGTTAGGTTCTACATTTCAGATATGCTTTGTATTTGGTCCTTCTATATTCAAATTTCATATCCTATACCAACCAAATAGCAAAATGTTCTTGGTTTAAATAAACAATAACAAAAAATTTCTAGCTTTTCTGGCATCTCAACCTCACAATGTGGTAATATGTAGACCTTACACTTGAAAATGCATGGTTCCCTTTTATTGTGCCAAGAGCAAGTGTCAAGATAATCTATTTAGTTTTGAGTATATTTTACACCAGATGATCAAACTGAATATGTCACATTAGCAATAAGTAATGAGTTTAAGGGAATCATCTTTATGTGGTAGCTTTAATTTTAAAGAATGGCAAAAATAAAATGTTATACTTGTGTAAGATGAAATGCTTTTCTTGTTTCCAATTAGAGGTATGTAGTAAGATTCACAAGGTTGACGACTAAAATAATGTATGTATATGATAAGAAGGGAGAGAGAGGTCACCATGAATAAGGAAGGGAACTAGCCAGAGGGTGCTGGCAGTGGAGAGGATAATACATGAGGACAACATATGGCACCAATGCATGAAATGCCATAACCAAAGCCATACTTTGTATGCTAACCTAAAAATCTAATTTTTAAAAAAGGCATATGTTATTCTTTGCAAATATGTGAGTTCAAGCAAAATTTAGGGTCTATTTATTACCTGAGTTTCTCATATATATGTAAGACAAGTTAAATTAAAAACATACTTTCCAGGTTTCCTTTTTAAAACTTGTTTTAAATTTATTTTTCTCCAATATATTACATCCCAACTTCAGTTTTCCCTCCCTCCTCACCTGCCAACCTCCTGCCCAAACACTCCTTCTCCTTTAACCTTCAGAAAAGGGCAGGCCTCTCAGGGACATCAAACAAACATGGTATATCAAGTTGCAATAAGACTAGGTACCTCCCCTCATATAATGCTAGATGAGGCAACCAAATAGGAGGAAAAGGGACCCAAAAGCAAGCAAAAGAAACATAGACAGCCCCCAGTTCCCATATGCAAATGGCCTGAATCAGACCCATATAGGCTCTCTGATTGTCAGTTCAGTTTCTAAGCCCTTATGAGCCTGGCTTTGCTTGGGATAATATTCTTGTATCCTGTAAGGATTTGTCACTCATATTGGTTTAATAAAACACTGATTGGCCAGTAGCCAGGCAAGAAGTATAGGTCAGGCAACCAGGCTAAGAGAATTCTGGGAAAAGGAAAGACAGAGACACAGTTGCTACCCAGACACAAAGGAAGCAGGATGAGAATGCCTTACTTAGAAAAGGTACCAAGCCACATACCTAAATATAGATAAGAATTATGGATTAATTTAAGTTGTAAAAGCTAATAATAAGCCTGAGCAATAGGTCAACCATTTTATAAATAATATAAGCCTCTGTGTGTTTATTTGGGGATGAATGGCTGTAGGACCAGGCAAGACAGAGACTTCCATCTACCAATGGCACCCAACATGGGATAAGAATTTCCACATACAGCCTAAGAAAGATTTTAAAATAAAAAGGTTCTAGACAGACAAGAACAGAGTCAGTGCAGCTTCTTGGTAACTGTCTTTTCTCCTGTAGACTCTGTTTGCAGCAAGCAGAGGCATGGCTCCTTTAAGAGAGGCTTCCTGATTCAGTATTAGTGGCAAAAACCTGGCAGCTCTTTTAAGGGTCTCAGCCACCAAACACTTAAATGGTGTTTATAAGCAGCTGGAATTAGGCTTCTTGACATGGACCTAAAAACTCCAGAGTTCTGGCAACAAATCAGGCTCCCACCAGTACCTCTGCTATTAAGATAACTCTCAAAATCCTAAAGAATGGGGTGGAGGCAGCCCCCAAAGCCACAGCTTTAATACAAGCCATATTGCTTAGCAGATTAAAGACTCATGTGGTCAGAAAAAAGAAAGATATATGCAGAAAAGGCAGATTCAGATGAATAAAATCCTCTAAATGGTTTACAGTGTATTAAAAAATATACATAAGCTTGGAAGATAAAAGAAAAATGATAGAGAAAGTGCTTTTAAAAAGAAATAGAGTAGTCAGGTTTGGTGACACATGCCTTTAATCCCACAATTTGGGAGGTTGAGTCAGGTGGATCTCTGTGAGTTCAAGGTCAGCCTAGTCTACAGAGTAAGTTCTAGGACAACATAAGATACACAGAGAAACTTTGCCTCAAAAAAACAAAAATTAAAAAAATAAAAATAAAAGATAAAACCACATAAGGATGGAAAATACAGAGAATCTGGGTAGTATTTATCATTTTGTTATATTTGAATTGTTTGACTACTAAGAAAGGAGCAACACCTGCTAAAAGACATTTTATTATAAATGCTACTGGATTAAACCAATCCATATATTTTAAAAATATCTTAACTTTAAAATATAAGTCAAAAGATATGTTACTTTGGGAAAGGGTGTCTGCTTTTGTTTGCACAAGAAATGATAGACTGTTAATTCATTCTGGATTAAGAAAGATAAGGTTTAATCAAGGAAGACCCATGAAAAATCTCCGATAGGCCCAGATGATCTGATGTCTCAGAATATTTCTGTTGCCATTTCCTCTACATCCAGAACAGTTTCAAGGCTGCTGACTGAGATGATCCAACCTTGCAGAATACTCCAGTTAGGGCTTGACTATAATTCTAAATTTTCTTTGGATCCCCATATGATTATCAGTGCTGCCAATCAGTAGGAAGTAGTCTAGAAAACCATGCCCACATTTCCCCCAAAAATGGATTATGGATGTTTGTCTTTGTTTAGTGTATTGGTTGCAAGTTGTTATGGATAATGGTCAGGAAAAAAGCTAAACAAAGGAGATTAGATTCAGTATCTTATTTTGAAAATAAAAAAGGGGGAAATCCTGTAGGAAAATGCTCTTCTACATTGCAAAGATTTGTCAGTCATATTAGTTTAATAAGACACTGATTGACTAGTAGCAACTAGAGTAGGAGAGAAGAGGAAAAACAGAGACGCAGTCACTACCTAGACACACCGGAAACAAGATGAGAAATCCTTACTGGGAAAAGATATCAAGCTACATGACTAAAGATAGATGAGAATTATGGGATAATTTAAATTGTAAGAGCTAGTGAGTAATAAGCCTAAGCAATAGGCAAACCATGTTATAATTAATATAAGCCTCTGTGTATTTATTTGGAACTGAATGTCTATGGCCAGACAGAAGCTTGATCTATACTGCTTAGTTGAGTCTATGGATTTTCTTGTCATGTCCTTGATTGCTCTGGCTCCTACAATCCTTTTTCTCCCTCTTCCTCCTATTCCGATGGATTCCCCAAGTTCTACTTAATATTTGGCTGTGGGTCTCTGCATGTGTTTCCATCATTTTCTGGATGAAGCCTTTCTGACGACAATTGGCAATTGGGCTAGGTACTAATCTATGAGTATAGCAGAATATCATTAGGCATCTTACACTGACTTTTCTTCCTTCCTTTCTTTTTTTCTGTTCATTGGTAATTGCTTCTATCCTAGGTCTCTGGGCTATCCAACCTCTTGTTTCTAGCACTCCAGGCAGTTTCAGTCATGGGGGCCCCTCTAGTGACATGGGTCTAAAGCTGGATCAGTCATTGGTTGACCAGTCCCACAATATTCTGCACCACCATTACCCCAACACATCTTACAGGCAGGATAAATTGTAGTTGGAAGGTTTTATGGCTGGATTGAAGTTGCAGTCCCTCTACTGGAACTCTTGCTTGGTTACAGAATATGGCTATTTCAGGTTACATATTCCTTATTACTAGGAGTCTTTGAGGGTTGCCCTTGTAGATTCCTGGCAGTTTCCTTGTGCTAGGTTTCTAGCTCTTCCCCCAAGATGCCCCTCAGTTCTAGTTTTCTTTCCCTGTACTCTCTTCCTCCATCTTTCCCAACCTCATCCCTCCTATTCCTGTCCCCACTAACCCCAGTTCACCTGTGATATCTATTCTATTTCCCCTTCCCAGGGAGATTCACACATTCCCCCTTGAGTTCTCTTTGCTACTTTCCAAGTTTCTAAAGAAAAGTGTCCTACTACTGAGTAATGAGAGATACTTTTTGCTTTTGCTTCTATTGACTGTTTCATTTTTCTATACTGAGATACTTGCTATATCCTCATTCCTATATAAAAATATAGTCATTTGTTTTAAATAAGTGCTACTGATTGGTATTATACTCAATGTCCTTTATTAGAGAGAGAGAGAGAGAGAGAGAGAGAGAGAGAGAGAGAGACAAGAGAGAAGAGAGAAAAGGGTGTTTATGATAGGCAGAAAAGGATATCAGATGTCCTGAAATTGGTAAAGGGCTTTGTGAACCACCATGAGGGTTGCTGGGAACTAAACCATGTTCTGTGCAAGAGCAGCAAGTGTTTTATCCCAGTTATTTCTAGGCTCCATGTTTCTCTGAAATTTATTTTTTTTGTATAATTGTTTTAAAAGATATACTCTGTATGTCTTCCTACTTTTCTGAATTACTTGGAAAAGCTTAACTTTTATGTCTTTCTCTGTTCTAAGTGTGCTTTCCCTAATACTTTGCACTTCCTTACTCTCTCTCTAACTCTCCACCCAGCCCTAGCATGTGGCTGCTTGTCTATCACATGTCTGACCTCTATGACCTCCAAGATGACTTAAATACATGACTTCCCCCTTTCGCCTCTTCTAGGCAGCTGCGGGGTATTATAGTTTGCCTGCCTTGGGTGTTTTTCTTTTAAACTCTAATAATATAGTCTTCAAGTTGTTAGAAATCATTGAATCTGCAAATTTGGAATAAATTTGACACACTATAAGGATCTTAACACAGAATGAATATATGTGATATAGTTATATATGGCTACATGCATGAGCAACACAAGTGGTGTACATACAGGCAAAACACTAAATACACTAAAACTCATAAAATGATTTTTTTTAAAAAATGAGTCAATTATTTCTCGAGTTTTATTAAGCACTTGTCTTTTTTTCCTCTCTTGATTTTGAGCTCAACTGTTTTTTAAACTGACACATACATATTTTTGTCATATATTGTTGGAAAACATATGTACACTGTGTACTGATTCAAATGTGTTTAAAATTATTTATTCAACATTATTGTTTCTTTAGAGTAGAAACATTTAAACAAATTTTTTCTAGTTTTTTGATAAAGAACAATGTGTTATCATTATCTACAGTCACTCTACTGCACAGCAGGACAGCATGACTTCTTGCTCCTATATAATAATAGCTTGTTACTGTTCATAAAGTTTTTCCATAACCCCTGCTCTAATGTTCCCCCAGACTCTGGTAGCCAACATTCTGCTTTCAGCCTCTGTGAGATTCACATTTTTAATTCCATGTGACTGCAATCATGTGGTGGTTTATTTTTTGTTCCTGGCTTATTTCACTTAACAGAATGACCAACCATACATGTTCATATGGATGATAAATTATATGCCAGTTTTAGAGAAATAGTATCACACAATATACATATGTATTTATATATATATTCATTTATATAAATATATAAAATTTTCTTTATTCATCAGTTGATATGCACTTAAATTGGTTCTTTTTTGTGCCTCTTGTGGCTATTATTTTATACAATAAATATGATCGTGCAGATATGTCTTTGACAAAGTGATTTCATTTTCTTCAGATATATATGCCAATTAGTGGTACTAATAAATCATATGGTAGTTCTGTTTTTAATTCCTTGAGAAAATCCACATGGTTATCTACAATGATTTTACTAACTTACATTCCCAGCACTTTTGTCTTGATAGTATTCATCCTATCAGCTGTGAAGTGGGCTGTCATGGCCGAGAGCTCTTGTGGAGCGTTTGTTCACACACTGGTTGGGAGATGTTCGTTTGTCTTCCTTGGAAAAACACCAGCTTAGATCTGTTATCTAAATCTAAATTGGATTATGATTATTTTATGGTCACCTTTGCTCATGAATTGAATTGTTTGGATACTTGGGCTATTCTTATTATCTTGTCGGGAACCTAGTTGTTTCTTCTCTCTGCAGAAACTTTGTAGTGTCTTCATTTTGCTTTTGTTTCCTATACTTTAGAGCCACACTTCCCAACTCCTTGCTCATTCCAATATCTTGAAGCATTTCTCTGTTTTCTAATAAAAGTTTCATAGTTTTAGGTTTCCTAATACTTCAGTCTTTAATATGTTTTGTTCTGTCTTTTGACTATGGTGAAACCATAAACTACACTGTGGTTTAGTTTCATCCGTGTATTGACTTAAATTATTCAAAGGATAAAGCTGTTTCCAGGAGCAATAATATAAAAACATTAGTTCACTATTGATCAGTTTCATTCTCATTGTCCCTCTGATAAGCTGTGAAATGGTCAGGAACGGAGCTGGTGTGTCTTCATCTTTCCACCTCCCAAGACCCTGAGAACTGTATAGACGCTCCCTGCACCTTTGTTGACAGTGTCTGTCAACAATTCATTCTTCATGTCCACTGTTGGCTATTTTACTTCTCTATTACTATAGTTTTATTTATAGGTCCTAAATAGACTAATCTTCCATACTTCCTTGTCAAGGACAATGAGAAGGCAGAAGATTACATCATTTATTCAATATTTAAAAGAGGATTCTTTCCTTAAAAATGAACCAAATAGCCACATGTTATACACCAGATTTTGGTGAGACAGAAAGACTATTCTTAGAGAGTTCACAGTCTATGAAGTGCTGACCCAATTTCTCTTTGCTTCTGAGCTGACCTAAATTTAAGGATGAATTCTGAAGTGCTTAAAGTGAAATTTAATGATGTTTCAATTTACATTAAAATATCCCAACATCGATATTGAGATAATTTCATTTTCCTGCCTCAAGAAAATGATGTTCTGACCTAGAATCCAGCTAATATTAAATCAGAGAAGCTATACTCTAGAAAGAGCCTCTGCAAATTTTGTGAAGTTCCTCTGAAATTCTGTTTCCCTGTAATTTTATGTTTGTACACGTTTTGTAAAGCAGAATATATTTGCTTTAAAAAGCAAGTTACAGGTGTATGACTTATCAATAATCAAATAAGACAGAGTGGAGTAGACAGATTTTTTTAATGCCATGCTTTTGCTAATTAGGTGGTGAATTCTCTCTGTACCATACAGCTTTATATTTCCTGTTGGACACATTGCCTTGTGTTCCATATAAAAGTAATGTCATAGTGTATTGATGCTTTGTATATGATTTATATGTTTACTCAAAGTTTCTACACCCCCTGTTGTAAATCTTTGATCAAATTATTGTGGTTCCTGTAACGTTCCATGTACTGTTGGTTTCTTCGTTCATCACAGCTTTGCTCGATGTTTTCAGTGTCAGAGCTACTTCTGTCATTGTTAGAAGCTTTTATAATAATTTGTATTAGTGGAAGGAAGTTCCCTTTAACTATAAAAATTAACATCCTAATTGCTCTTGCAAGATATTTATTAACTAGCCATATTCAGTTAGTTCAGAATATTTCTCTATTTACAAATGCCTTTCTTGGTAATAAAAGGAGTTCCACTTACACATTTTGCATTTATTAGTTGGCATACAGAAAAAATTCAAATGGAAAGTATGTTCGTATGTGTGTGTGAAAGAGAGAGGTTTTATTTTATATCAAATCAATATTGTGTGGTATGGCTTTATTATTTTATAACTCAGAATACTATTGAAATAAAAACATAAATATGTTTAGCTTCTATAAACATAAGATAAACATATGATTCTATAATTTTTTTTCTTGTGCATTGCGGCACTCTTGGGGGCTAATTTAGTCTATAAATTGCTTGAAAAGACACAAAGCCCTTCCAGTTTAGTGCACAAAGGAGGGGGCTATTAATGACTACCAAGGCAAAGGACAGCATCTGTAGCCTAGGAACTAAAATTAGTGACATCGCTGAAGGGAGTTCTACCAAATTACACTTTCCAGAAGACAGCCATAGGCACTTGTGTAGGGAAGACAGATCGCCTCCATTAGTCTTGAGAAAGAAAGAGAAGACTTCCGCATGCGGGCATTTAATTACACGGTTTACTTAATCACTGTGTGGCCATTTATATAAACAGGATTGTTGGGAGAACTTGTTTTTCTGTGGGAAGCAAAGGCTAGCAGAGAGCATGTTTTATAAAAAGTGCATTTTAAGCCAATTGATCGTTACTACAAGGCACTTTATACTGTTTTTCAGAAGCCACACAGTCGTCTCTCAAGATGCAGAAAAGGCTTTGTGACCAAATCCAAAATTCTCTTATGGTAAAAGTCCTAGAAAATCTAAGTACACGAGGACATGTTCATTATAATAATGGCAGTATACAGGAATCCCACTACCAAAAATATGTTAAATGAAAGAAACTCAAAAGAATTTCTACTAAGTAGCCCCCATAATGGCTCCCTCAATCAAGATATCTCTTTCCTTGCTCTCATCTCTGTCCTTCTCCATCTAGACTATCCCATTATCCCATTCCCTCAAGTTCTCCTCCCTCTCCCCTTCTCCCCTCCTCTTCCCTCCCACTCTCCCTTCTCCGCCCACCCTCATGCTCCCAATTTTGTCTTGCAATCTTCTCTCTTTCCCTTTCAGGCGAGTCCATGTATGTTTTTCTTAGGGCTCACCTTGTTACTTACCTTTTCTAGAATGTAACTATAGGCTCAATATCCTTTGCTTTACAGCTAGTATCCACTTATGAGTGAGTACATACCATGTTCATCTTTCTGGGTCTGGGTTACCTCACTCAGGGTGTTTATTTTTCTAGTTCCATCCATTTGCATGCAAATTTCAAGATGTCATTGTTTGTTTTTTCTAACGAGAAGTACTCTGTTGTATAAATGTGCTACATTTCCTTTATTCATTCTTCAGTTGAGGGGCATCTAGGTTGTTTCCAGGTTCTGGCTATTACAAATAATGCTGCTATGAACATAGTTGAACAAATGACCCTTTAGCTTGATTGAGCATATTTTGGGTTTATGCCCAAGAGTGGTGGTATTGCTGAGTCCTGAGGTAGGTTGACTACAGAAATTCCCAGGAATCCACAAGGATGACCCCAGCTAAGACCCTAAGCAATAGAGAAGAGGGTTCTCGAACTGGCACTGCCCTGTAGTCAGACTGATGAATATCTTAAATACCACCATAGAACCTTCATCCAGCAACTGATGGAAACAGAGGCAGAGACCCACAGTGGAGCACTGGGCTAAGCTCCCAAAGTCCAGTGTAAGAGTGGGAGAAGTGAGAATATGAGCAAAGAGGTCAAATCCATGATAGGGACAACCACTAGAACAGTTTACCTAAGCTAATGGAAGCTCACCAACTCCAGCTGGACAGGTAAGGAACCAGCATAGGTCCAAATTAGACCCTCTGAATGTGGATGATAGTTGTATGGCTGGGGCAGACTGTGGGGCCACTGACAGTGGCACCAGGATTTATCTCTACTGCTTTTTGGGAACCTATTCTCTTTGGAGGGATACCTTGCTCAGCTTAGATATAGTAGAGAGGGCCTTGGGCCTCCCCCAAAGCAATGTTCCTTACCCTCTCTGAGGAGTAGATGGGGGATGGGGGGAAGGAATATGTGGAGGTAATGGGAGGAGGGGAGGGAGTAGGAACTGGGATTGGCATGTAAAATAAAAAAAGATAGTTTTCTTTTAAAAAAAATAAAATAAATTTTAAAAAAGAATTTCAACTAAAATAAGGAATAGGACAAGGATATTCACCCTCTTTATTCTTGTTCAGTAGATTGCTTGAAGAGTTAGCTAGTGTAATAAAATAAGTGAAAGAGATAAAGGTTACCAAACTACCCCTATGTCCAGATGATATAATGTTCTGTATAAAAGCACCTAAATACTCCACCAGGAAACTTCTACAGTTGATAAATTATTCAGTGAAGTAGCAGCATACACAGTTAGCACATAAAAATCAGTAGTTTTTCTATATACAAGTGAAAACATACTGAGAAAGAAATTATTAAGGGAAACAATCCCATTCACAGTCACCTCAAAAATATTCTGAAATAAATCTAACTAAGGAAGCGAAAGATGAATTTTTAAAATAAAAAATGTTAAGATAGCAAAGAAAGTAATGGAAAAAGATACAGGGAGATGCAAAGGCCTCTCATGCTCCTGCGTCGATGGAATAATATTGTGGAAATGGCCATACTACCAAAAGCAAGTTGTAGACTCACAGAAATCTCCATCAAAATTCCAACTCAATTGACACAGAAATTAAAAAACTAATCTTGAATTTTGTTTGGAAGCACACCCAAAAACAGAGAGAGAGAGGGAGAGAGAGAGAGAGAGAGAGAGAGAGAGAGAGAGAGAGAGATCATCCTGAGTGATGACAGAACTAGTAGAGGCATCACTATCCCCGGTTTGAAGTTTATAGCTAGTGAGCTGTAGTAGCAACATAGAAAAGCAGTAATGTATCAGAGAAGTTGGGCTGACTCTCTACTTTCTACTCCAGGGGTCTGTCATACTCACAACAGTAGTAATAACCACAGCGATGGCACAGAACCCTATTAGTATTTACTTATGATAGATCTTATCTTGGGGATTTTGCCAATATTAATTTGTTTGCTCTCACCATAACCTGTGAACTTGGAGATTGTCACTGCCATTTTATACATGAAGAAACTATAGCTTTGATTGCTTATGTATCATGTCCAAGATCACTCAGCTAAATGATTGATTTGAATGAATAAATTTGGCTGGAACATCCATTATTGTGAGAAAACACCTAAAGAGTAGTCTTGCATTTATACTTCCACATTACTGTTAGAGTCTTCAGAAGTTGGTTTGGGTGAAATTAGCCAGAGAATTTGCTCTTCACTCAGGTTTTATCCCCTTATGATGGAGGAAGGTCATTGGTTAATTAAATAAAGAAGCTGCTTGCCCTGATAGGTTAAAACATAGGTGGGAGGAGTAAACAGAACAGAATGCTGGGAGGAAGAGGAAGTGAGGTCAGACTCGACAGCTCTCCTCTCAGGGGCAGACGCCTCAGAGAGACACGATGCTCCACTCTTGCAGGCAGAGGCGAGAGCTCTGCTCTCTGAGGCACACGTGATGAAGCTCCGACCCAGGATGGACGTAGGCTAGAATCTCCCTGGTAAGCCACCTTGTGGGCTACAGCAGATTATTAGAGATGGGCTAGTCCAGGTGTGAGAGTTAGCCTAAAAGAGGCTAGATAGAAATGGGCCAAGCAGTGCTTAAAAGAATACAGTATCCGTGTAATTATTTCGGGTAAAGCTAGCCTTGCGGGCAGTGGGGTGCTGGGGAGGCAGCCCCGCGGCACCTATTACAACACCCTTACAATGCTACTTCTGTTTTTTGTTTCATTTCTTTGCTTTAGATTTTAGGTTGTTTCCATATTTGGATTGTGTTCATATCAAGGGAAGATATGAAAATTTCCTTATTTTATCCTTGATTCATATTTAAGAACGTGTGAGTCCAGTATTCAGAGGTCCCTTTTGAGCCTCCAAGTGTTGTACACAGATCATTTACTTTTTTCCTGGTTCTGTACTAGGGATTGATTGACCCTAGGCCTCACATAGCTAGAGAGACACGTTACTGAGAGTTGCAGGCAGAGTCCCAAAGATAACTGAAACTTTCTATGTAAGCATGTACACTGTAAAACCTGCCTGCTGATCGTTCTCATATCTAGTGTGTGAACTCTACAGTGATTTTCTTGGCTGTTCATGATGTCTCTATGTATAAATAAATATTTTAGGCTAAAATATTTTTCCAAGTTGGAACTGATTTGAGAAAAGTGAGTAGCCACAGCACCCTGTCATTGAGGCAAACGTAACTAATATTCATTCTAAAATACATCTTTCCTTTGAGTTTGCCACGATTATATTAGATTTCTAGCTTAGCACTTTCAGGAAACCATTGATAGCATGTAAGTGGAAATAGAATACCAAGAATGCAGTGGCACCCTTATGCCCTTGTTCTCACTAACCCAATACAGTCACTCTCAACAGCAGAGGTCGCAACCCCAAGGAAGCCCATACAAGGCAAGCGAAGTGAAAAGCCCCATCACCATATGCAGGGCTGCGAGAAACAGAGCACTGAACAGCAGGAATGAGAGTGGTAGATGCAATGGAGTTGCCATAATAAAGGACAAGAGTGCAGCACGTTTAGAGGGATCTCTTAAAGGAGACAGGTCCCAAAGAAGAGGATAGGGGAAGCACAGAATAGAGGAGATATGTAGATCACTTCGTTTGATCTGGGACAGTCTCACTTTTCTAGCTATCGTGATAGAAATGGCACCAACTTCTATCAGTTTATCACAGCTGAAAGAGCAGGACTTACAGGGTCAAACAAACAAGGATTCCCATCGAATTCTGTTAGTATGGACTTGACTAAGTTATTCCTCCTATACAGTTGTGTAGTATGTTCATATAACCTTCACACACCCTAAGGTGTCATATCTTTGTCATATGTGCAAGATAAATAGTTGTCACCCTGTGTTCTTTAGGAGATGACGATAAGGAATAAATCCACATGGCTTTGGTAAAGAAACAGCTTTTCTCTAGATATTTTTAAATCACATTGAATGAGACTGTGAAGGCAGAATCTGGATAAGTAGAACTGACTGCGTGCAAGTTTACTTTGAAAGAAAATGAAGAGAACTTTAGCATGGTAGGAATGCATTGATGTTTCTTTCATGTTATGTTGGAGTGAAAATGTAACATTTGTGATACATCATCAACGGCTGAGGAAGGAACTAGAAAACAATAATGATAATGATCATGAGGAGAGCAGCCACAATTCCAGAGAGCGCCAATGTGCACTAAACACCACACACACACATACACATGGGGATGGGAGGAAGGCAGAGACAGAGAGACAGAGTGATAGATGAGAGACAGTGAAAGACAGAGACAAATACACACATACACACACACACACACACACACACAACTCTGTGTGTAATCTTAACTTATTCCTCATATTACCCCTAATATGTGAGCAAAAGAAATATTAGAATGGTTGAGTCATATTTGCCTGTGGTTACATAGATGATTGAGCTCCCTGACACAAAAACCTGTATTCTATCATAATGTCTGGAACTTGGGAACAGCCATAATTAAGCACTATCTATTGCTGAAAATCTGTTGTTGTTGTTGTTTTTTTTACCCTGTTCTCTTAAAACCCTTGTCACTAACTTTCCCCTGGAGCCCTCCCCAAGTGAGCTCCGCTAGGAACTAGTGAGAGCCAACCGTGCCTGTCTCTACAGGCCTTCTCAAGTAGGATTTCTTGCAGAGATAGACTAGATAACCACTTGAAACATGGAATATTTGTGGTAATGAGCAAAGAAAGTCCCTGTAGTAGAAACAGCGGAGAGTTTCCTAGGCAGACAGATACTTTCCAATAGAAATAATCTTAGCGCCAGGCAGTGGTTGCACATAGCTTTAATTCTAACACTGGGGAGGCAGAGGCAGGTGGATCTCTGTGAGTTCAAGGCCAGCCTGGCCTGTAGAGCGAGTTCCAGGACAGGCTCCAAAGCAACAGAGAAACCCTGTCTCTAAAATAAACAAAAGAAAAAATAATCTTAGCAATGGAAGTCAGTTCTAGTAATATAACTAGAGCAGCAGGCTAACGCATGTTCCAGCTGTGTATCCTGTGTGGGTTGTCTTGGACCCCAAGCACCATCTGAAGTTTTTGTCTATAGGAAAATGCTTCCCCAACAGACAAGGTAAAAGGATCATGAATGACTCCAATAACCATCATAAAACCTCATACACAATGTGCACTAAAGATCTGTATTGATTGTTTGACCTTTAATAGAATTGTGCCTCATCACAAAGGCTAGCATAGCACTGAGCTTTCTACAGTCTTTAACTTAGAATTGTATGACAAAGTTAAATGTGACCTTCAGAGCGTGAATTAAATGTCATTCTGTTTTTAGTTAATATGATTGTACAAATAGCTAAAGTAGAATGTTTGTAATTTTCCCAGGTAGCTTATAACTCACAGGCATATAGATGCTGGAATGATCCCTTCTAGGAAATACTGCTAAGTGGTCCAGTATCCCAGCATTCTAGTCTTAATTGTTGGTATAGTCTTTCCAAGAGTGTTTTAGGTGACCTAGCTATGTGCCTTTCAGACGGATGAATGCTTTATCTAGGGAAAATGATTTCTCAGGTATATTTTTTAGATACAGTAAAAAAAAAATCTTATTTCAGAAAAGCAATTGTTTTGCTCTTTCAGATGTAACTGTATGGAGCCACATAGTCCCAGCAACGCTACACTGAAGGAATGGAGGGAGTCCAATATTTCTGCCTCTGACATAATTTGGGGGAACCTCAGCGTGTCCGTAAGTAAAACATGGCACAAGAAGTCACATCTTGAGTCACTTACTGTAAAGACTTTTATTGACATTTTTAATCACTTATTGCAACTAAGGTAAGAATTTTGAAAATACAACCTTACCCAAGTGACAGCTTGGTTTTAAAGTCCCTCCATTTCAGATATCCATCCACAGTCGGGTTTTCACTCCTTACAAAAAAAACTTCTCGTAGACCAAAGTTGCCCTTCTGTTACACAAACAGAAGAACAGAACTAAAGTCAACTGAAGACCATTAAATATCAGTCCTGGTGATCATCACGGCGGGGCCCATTCTGCTTTGCCCACGAAGGACCGAGGATATTTCCACTTACTGTGTGTGCCTCTCCCACTGTTCAGAACAGGATGAGGGGAGCGGATGGGCTGATATTTTACTGTAAATACTAGTCTTTGATGAATGTGACAGTTAAAAAAAAACTCTCATATGTTTCTCAACAGATTTCCAACTTCCATTTTTATTCTTTAGTCTACTCAAAGGAAAAGGGAGGGGGCCACACACACGTTTTTGCCTATAATGCTTAAATCCTGTACCTTTGCTTCATTTTCTTCTCTGTAATTTTTTTCTCACAGGAACATTTCTTTGCTTTTACTTTGTACTCCATGTATGTGTGTGTGTCATAATCTGCATTCATAAGTTTCAGTTATTTCTGTTCAGTGAAAGCATGAAATTTGTATTTTAAAAAACAAGTGTTCTGCTTTATAACAAATATAAAATTCCCTGGGCAGCCCCACTTTCTTTTCTATTCCCTCCAATTACGTGCATTACTATCCAAAGGTTTTACCACATTGCCCACCTTTATGTTCACAAATATCTTTATAGTCATCAGCCCAAAACCAAACAAGTAATACTTCATTTGATCAAACACATATTATTTTAGTAAGTGAGTCAGTTGACAGAACATAGATATATTTTTGTTATATAAATATTATAAGCCTCAAAATATTTTTGTTTAAGAAAAATATGACCTTATGTCTGTTTTCATTATATATGTTCTTTCAGAATTATAAATCAGAGGACTTACCCTTGGTTTACAATTCAATGCTGGTACATATTTTATGACCTCTTTTATCTCCTCTTCTCTCTCCCTCTCCCCCTCCTTCTTTACCCCCCATGTGTGAGACATCCCCTTGGCTTAAAACAGAAATTAAATGTTGAATTTTGTTGGTTACAGATTTCACTTTTTCAAATCAAGGCACCTTGAAGAGTGGTCCCTTGTCATTTTCTCCAGAACAAGTCTTCACTTACTCTTACCTCCGTTTGTGGTTAACATGTGTTCCTTTCCACTTGCATTTCCCTGAAATGCAGCCAGGTTTCTGGTACCCAGAGACCTTTTAAATGATCAGTAAAGGAAATGATGATGTGAATAAGAAAAAAACAGTCCAGTTTATCGAAAGCTTAGTTCTGGAGTCATGGTGAACATGTTTTGGTGTGAGTGTCTTTGTAGAGAACCTGTTTAGAAACTGTATTATTAGCCGGGCGGTGGTGGCGCACGCCTTTAATCCCAGCACCCGGGAGGCAGAGGCAGGCAGAGGCAGGCAGATCTCTGTGAGTTCGAGGCCAGCCTGGTCTACAAGAGCTAGTGCCAGGACAGGAACCAAAAACTATGGAGAAACCCTGTCTCGAAAAATCAAAAAAGAAAGAAAGAAACTGTATTATTTTATCCAAAGAGCCTCTGTTTGCTCCCTTTTCTCTTATTTTCTTTTCAGCACAAGTTGAAAATAATGCAGTCTGAATTATTCAAAAAATAATTCATGTTTTGTATACTTTCTGAGTCACTTAATGCTAAATTGTAAAATTTATTCTATATATTAGCCAATCCTGAATAATAGCCTTCTAAAAGACAGATTTATTACATAATCGATGGAGTTAGTCATAAGTGAATTATTTTTTATTAAAAATTTGAAAATAATTCACTTATGACTAACTCCATCGATTATTTAAGATTTTTTTAATCAGGCCGGGCGGTGGTGGCGCACGCCTTTAATCCCAGCACTCAGGAGGCAGAGGCAGGAGGATCTCTGTGAGTTCAGGACCAGCCTGGTCTACAAGAGCTAATTCCAGGACAGGCTCCAAAACCACAGAGAAACCCTGTCTCGAAAAAACCAAAAAAAAAAAAAAAAAGATTTTTTAATCAATAAATTTTGATAGTGTTTTCCTTTTCCCACTTCCTCCCAAATTCTTCCATCTCTCTACCCACCCAACTTTTGAAAGTAAAAGTTTTGAGCTCAAGTAGAGGTTTGTAAAAAATACTTTAGAGACAAAGAAAATTTAACATTTTTGACTTATTTTAATTTTTGACGTTCTCTACTACAGGTCACTGTTCTGAAAGAAATTTCATATTATTTTTTATGTAGCAGGGTTTTCAATAGATATTTTCTATTCTTGACCAGAAACATTCTGAATCACATGAATGAATGTTACACAAAGGAAAAGCCCTATGATTCTTAAATCAACAAGATTAATTAACTTATCTTATGCTGTTTTTCTCAGGATAACCATAATTATTATCTAATGTAAATATTAACGAAACACTATATTGATAACTATTATAACAATATTAGTAAAAATAGTGATTCAGCATTTAATTTACATATGTAGTTAGCATATCATATATTATTTTATTTTATCACAATATGTCTCATGATTACTAATTTATACCTTGCTAACTCATAAAGAGCAAAGAATCAGAATCGAAGGGTTAATTATTTGATAAATACTGAATGATTATGTTAAGATATGCTGCTGTTTTACCTTGCTGCCTAAGTAACCTAACTGATCTTATAAAAAGCTGAACCAAGAATAGTTAGGCAATAGAGGGATAGGCAGTGCTGTCATGTAGAGAGAATAAGTAGGAGGAGGAATCTAGGCTCCAGAAAAGATAACTGGAAAGAGAAGAGAACTAGGGAGAAAGACAGGAGATACCCAGAGCGAGACAGACAGACAGACATAGAGTAGGATATATATAATAAAAAAAAGGTTAAAAACCTCAAGACAAAACATAGATTCTTTTAAAAGAGAAACAGGTTAATTTAGGTTATCAAAGCTAATGGGACAAGCATAAGATAAGGCCAAGCATTCATAACTACTACTGAGTCTCTGTGTCGTGATTTCGGAACTGGGTGGTGGTTCAAAAGCAAGCCATCTCATCTGTTTACTATTTAGTTCAAATTCACGGCCAGCTAGTAGACTTAGATCTGTATAATGCATTTTAGCTCATGGTTTCTAATTCTTATTTAATAAAACCTATTTTTGTCAACTCGCAGAATTGTTGAAATAGAATGTGTTCATAGAGTACTTAGTAGAAATCTGTTTGTTACCAAGTATCTTTTGAGTACCCATTGTAAGTTACACCATGTTAGACTAAAGTGAAAGGTAGGTTTTTGGATTTTGTTTGCATTTCTGAATTTCAAGACTCATTTCTCTCTCTCTCTCTCTCTCTCTCACAAGATTTACCTTTTAAATTTATAAACCCTGACTCCTGAAAAACAAGAGAAACTAATATTGTCCAATCTGCTTGAGTTAGAATAACTAGGCTCAGTATTGGTGGTCTGTTATAGATAAGGCCGTCGAAGGATCTTTCACTGGATATGACCCAGGTGCATCCAGGGAATGTTTAGAAGCCTTTTGCACCTGCATTACAGGTGCTCACAAACCAGTGTGCCATGCATGGGACTCTCGCCTCCTCTGCTTAGGCATCCCAGTACACGTTGTACTGCTTAGCAATTGTTCCAAGCATTTCTGAACAGGGACACACACAAAGAAAAGAAAAATGAAAACTTCAAGGTTTAGTTATTGTTTTTTATTTATTCTGATTTACAAAAGAAAACTAAAGCTATAAATGCTATCTAGAGGATTATTCTGTAGTTTTTCAATAGCCATTTTTCTGTGCCTTAGGTCAGCTTAACATGAATAATTGAAATTGAGCTAGCAAGAAAGGTCCTGGCAGACCCCTTAGGTGGTTATAAATTATACTGATATGTTTCTCCAGAGTCTTTGGGTAGGGCACCTATGTCAAGTGGAGTTTACTGGTTGGTTACTTGTTTCAGATGACATTGTAGCTACTTACTTATGTTAAAATCTTTCAGAGGAGTTAATCCTATGCTGTAGAAGATGTGGGGATTTGAGGTTTGATTCAGTGAAAACACTGTGTCCCTTAAATTCTCTTCCTACTATTGCACAGTTCAAACTTTGCTCAGAATGCCTAGATGACTAAAGAAGTCACTGGATTTCTAAGCTGTTATTTATTTTGGAGCAGAGTAATATAATTTTTAGAATACAAAAGTTCTCCAAGATGACAGAATATTTTTTCCTTTCATAATATTTAATGCTTATATAAAATGTTATTTTTGTCTTGAAGTTCTTTTTGACTTTGCTGCCACCTAATGGTTAAGGCAGTAATTAATTTTTTCTTTCTCTTTTTTTAGAAAGAGAAA
>NC_022011.1:73510191-73539962 GCF_000317375.1 Microtus ochrogaster
TATATATATATCTCAGATTAATAGACATGATTTTTCCCTTGCTCATGTAGTAATGTTTTCTTCATTTTTTTCTTTGAATTCTATAGTTACCATATCTGACTGAAAGTCCATTTCATTAATTGTATATCACCATCTTCTTGTTGCCTTTCTTTTCTTTCTTGGTAGTTTTAAACAACTTTCTCTAAATCATATTGTTTTAATATGCTATAACCCCCTGCAGGAGTGGTGCATGTGGTCAGCTCCACCACACATGATGAGGCTGAAGTACACTGTTCAACCTCTCCAGGCCCTGACTTTCTCAGATATCAAATATAAATGAAAACATCTGTCTCTGTTGTTGGTGTCGAAAATGGTGAAAATGATACATTTTAATGCTTTGTCGTGTTTCTGATGTTAGTACAAACTATGCATTATCAAACTTGCCACACTTGAAGTACATCTGTTATCTTGAACTTAATAGTTAGGTTTAATACCTATCCAAGTAGAATTTTGAAGGCAAATAAATACCTTATCTAAATCCTTGTGCGAGTCATCGGTGGACAGCTGCAGCTGATCAGGTATTAGTTTCTGGAAGAAAAGCCGTGGACTCCTTACCAGCTCTCTTTTCCTTCCCGGGCAGGAGTGCCGATCACTGCACGGGGAGTATGTTGGGCGAGCCTGTGGCCATGGCCACCCCTACGTGCCAGATGTTCTCTTTTGGTCGGTGATCCTGTTCTTCTCCACAGTTACCATGTCAGCCACCCTGAAGCAGTTCAAGACAAGCCGGTATTTCCCAACCAAGGTACCTGGGCTCTAATATTCCTGACCCAAACATAAACTAAAGGACGGTTGTGAGATGCCACATTCTTAAGAACAAAGGAGAGTTAGAGACAGAATGAAGGGAACCACGGAGAGGTTTTAGTCCTGAGGGAATTGGCGAGTTAGTGGTAGGCGGTGGGAGGGAAGGGGCTGGAGAGGAGGCACTTTGGTGACACAGGTATCTCAGGTGGCACAAGCCCTTCAGGTTTTACCTCTCACGGAAAGGGTCAACACTTCCCTTCCCACTTACAGTTTTGGAAAGTCTAAGCACACATCATATCACTGAGTATCGCGTTCTTTCCCAGTAGGCAGAGGGACCTATTCCAGCCTGACAGGTACCTCAGAGGAGCAGCCATTACCCTGTCTATCCCTGGTTCTCAGCCTTCCTAATGTCGTGACCCTTTAATATCGGCCCTCATGTTGTGGGGACCCCAATCATAAATTTGTTTTCATTGCTACTTCATTGCTGCAGTACTCTACTGTTATGAATCATAATATAGCTCTCTGTATTTTCCAATGGCCTTAGACAACCCCTGAGAAGGGGTCATTTGATGCTCAAAGGTGTTGTAACTAAGAGGTTGAACGGAGAAACCCTGCAATGCTCTCTAGACAACTGTCTTCTTGTTTTAAAAGCATCAACCCTTTCCCCTAATCCACCATGCTTGTATCTGCATATTTGGGAAGTAAACAGAGAATCAGTTGAGTTCAACACTTAGCTCTGAAAAGTAACTTTTTTGATGTTTGATTCCACCACAAAAGGGGACAGTGGATGAGATAGAAAACAAAACCGAGGAAACAAATATTTCGGGGTTGAGATACCCATTTCAAAAGCATTCCTTTTTGGTAAATGTGTGGAGAAGTTTTCCCTTCCACAGAGAGCCTCTTTTCTGTCGCCTACTCCTTGCTAATATGACAGATTCATTTCCTCCACCTCCACTTAACCTGATCAATACTGAATTATTCTCTGTATGTTGGAAACTTAATCCTAAGTATTATGTGCACATGTTGCAAAAGCATACTAATAGAAAATCAATATAACTGATAACTGCTTAAGGGTAATTACTCAAGCACGTCTTGTTGGACCTAGGGGTGGTTCAGTCAGTGCAGTGCTTGCCTTGGAAGTATGAGAATGCAGAGCCTCAGAAGCCGTGTTTTAAAAAACTGGTGTATTGGTATACACCTGTAATCCCAGAGGCAGTGAGATTGGAGGGGAGGTGAATCCTGCATGCGGCTGTCCATGAACCTGGCCTACCTGGTGAAGTTCCATGCCAGTGAGAAACTGTGTGAAGGCCAGTGTCTAAGAGCTTCTTTTCTGACTTACACCTGTGTACTGTGTGCTGCGCACTCCCACACAATGGCTTCCTACAACGAGAAATGGCTCCAAAACTGATTTATACAGAATTTGCTTTAAATAAAAGAATTTTTTAAAGCTTGTCCACACTGTTTTTGAATGTTACTAATTGTCATGCCTTGAGTAAAGCAATTTTAAAAAATTAAAGTAAATAAAACAGGTAATTTTGTTTAATGGTCCTTTAGATTCATAATATTAAAATGTAACTTGTATGCAAGAGTCCTAAAATTCATCAGATTCAGGCCAAATGACCTAAATCTGTGTTCTAAGTTTTCACATACCTGGGATAGAAATAAATACTTTACATGAATATTGAAAGGAAAATGACCACCATTATTTCGGTCAATAAATCTTTATTCTGAGAAGTGTGTACGAGAAGCATGAATATGTATTCAAATTCTAGAATAGCTAGCAATAATACTTTATAATGTGCATAGAAGGTAACATTGTAGTAACAGCACTTGTAAAGTATGATTTGAGACTGTTTCTGAGTACCTTGTTGTTTATAGCTCTCCCAAGTAACAACGTTCTCTTTATTTCTAGGTTCGATCCATAGTGAGTGATTTTGCAGTTTTTCTTACAATTCTGTGTATGGTTTTAATTGACTATGCCATTGGGATTCCATCGCCAAAACTAAAAGTACCAAGTGTTTTCAAGGTGAACATAACTAGCACTTAACATCTATCTACTTTTCTATCTCTCTGTGTCTATAAATCTTTATGTAAATGATATCTGTGACCCCAGTACATGAGATTTTCCTGAGAGTGTGAACAATATACATTAATAAAATAAGAAATAAATGATACACAGTATGAATAAAATTGTGAGATTTAATATTAAAATAGAATTATAGAAATGAAACCAGAAGGCTACTTAAACATTTTCTTCTTAGCTATTATGGTTGGAATGTATACATACATTACAACATGCCTAATGCCAAGGAATCATTCTGAAACTAAGGAACATACATTATTGTGAGGTGAAACCGTAGAGTGGATGGGGTTTGAAAACCAGATAAAATAGTCTTTGGATGAGAATGCCAGCCATATTATAAAGGCAGGGCATGCCCTTGAAGCCAGGAACTTACTGTCTCAGCCTGTTTTCTCATCTGTCAAACAGAACTAAGGACTTAATCAAAGGATTTTTGCTGTCATAATGAATTCCTCTGGGATCCAGTTCCAGAATTAGCCATGTTTTGAACCTTTTGCTGAACTTCTGATGTGACTGAGTTTCTGTTTTTTTGTTTTTAATTTTTGTACAGCAGCCTCTGTACATACCTAAAATAAGTTACTATATTATATCAGAACACTCTGTTTATTTGTCTGCTTGTGATTATAAACTGAAAGAGTGTTCTATCTTATTTATCTATGATCTTGTTTCTAACATAGTCTTCAATATGCAATTTTAAATTTGCCCACAGTAAATGGTAAGTGTTGGTGTTATTTACTTAATGCAGATATTGATTGTGATTATGTTTTTAATTAACCTGCTGGAGTTTAAATTCAGCCTCAATTAATTACTAGCCAGGAACCTTAGACAATTTACTATAGCGTTCTATACCTCAATTTCATCTTTACAGTGTTGAGTAGAAAAAAATGAGTTGAAAGATAACACACTTAGAATGGTATCCTTCGTGATGTAAATTCTTCATCAGTTCATTATTGTTGAATGCTCAGCCAACCATTTTATAATTAAGAATTCCCTATTTATATCTATATGACTTAGTTCAATTAGGTATTTATCAATCTAGGTACTAATATGTATGATTAATTTTTTTCTCAGCCTACAAGAGACGACCGTGGATGGTTTGTTACCCCGTTAGGTCCAAACCCATGGTGGACAATTATAGCTGCCATTATCCCAGCTTTGCTTTGTACAATTCTGATTTTCATGGACCAACAGATTACAGCTGTCATCATCAACAGAAAAGAGCACAAGCTGAAGGTGTGTTTTAAGGGCCATTATACTAATCATTCTCATTTAGTTGGTAGGAACTGATGGTCATAGATCCTACCTGTGCTGAGTATTCATCTGTTCAGCATGAAATGCTGTTTTCAGGGTCATAGTTTTTATTGATTTCAGGAAACTGTCTCACAGAGGTATGAAAATTTGCTTGTGCTATTTGACTAACCTCCAGAGTATGAAACCTTACCTTCATCGGGAAAATCAGTTCTAACTTTAGCATGCTTAGCCTTGATTTAAGGAAATATTCAATTCTGGTGAAGTACATTTTATACCAATCTGCCTATGTTTGGGATTCCTCTTTCTTTTATTTAACACCAAGTATGTTCATTATTATAAGGGACCATGTATTCAGGTATGTTTCACTGAATTACATCATTTAGAAATATTATTTGTTTGCAATGCCTAAAACAAAGGAAAACTTTGGCTATAAATACTATAGTTTGTAAGTAACGTCTCTGAGAATTATTGCAGATTTCTAACAAACTTTTGAAACAAATAGATTTTATTTACTGTATATTCTGTCCTGCTGTTTTGTAATTGTAATTAAGTATTTTTCACTATCATTCAATTTTTATGCAATATAAGTATCATTTATATAAATGTTAAGTTGATAAAATATTGAATGGTTCAAAATAATCAGAATCAATTAAGGAAGATGGGTCAGAAGACGGTTAAGAGCCAGAGGAACAGAAAGACTGCTGTGAGATAGGGAAGCTATACCCATGAAACCTCAAGGATAACACCGATAGACATGTTGGCATGAAAGGAGGAAGGTCACCAGGTCCATTACTAGACCAAGAACTACAGGCTGCTAATGATTGCTAGGGGAGGAATTCATATTTCCCAGGGATGAGTCCCCTCATTGGTTAACCAGTACCCAAAGATCAGCGCTGAAGTCATAGACACACAACAGCACTAAATGGAATCAGCAGGTTATATGTGCATACTTACACATTTCAGTGTGTGTGTGTGTGTGTGTGTGTGTGTGTGTGTGTGTGTGTGTATGGTATGTATGTAACGATCATAAAGAAAAAGAAGCCATGAATCTGAGAGGGAGGTGGGGAACATGGCAGATGTTAAAAGGAGGGTGCATGGAAGGGTTTGGGAGCAGGAAAGAGTTGGGGAAATGAAGTAATTATATTTAATTAAAACTTTTATAAAATCAAAATCAATCCCTGTAAAATAGGACATGTACAGTCTTACTCTGTTCTGACCTGAAGAAATTGTCAGCTGCCTTTGCTTGTCTCTAAAACTAAAAATTATGGCTGAAGTAACAGCTATTGTGCTATGTACAATTTTATAAATATATTAGGATAATTAAAATATCTATGAAAACTATTTCACTGATATAACAATAAACATTTATAAGAATGTACAGTTGCGCCGGGCGGTGGTGGCGCACGCCTTTAATCCCAGCACTCGGGAGGCAGAGGCAGGCGGATCTCTGTGAGTTCGAGACCAGCCTGGTCTACAGAGCTAGTTCCAGGACAGGCTCCAAAGCCACAGAGAAACCCTGTCTCGAAAAAGCAAAAAGAAAAAAAGAATGTACAGTTGCTTATAATAAATTATATTAAGGAGTTTGGGGTACATATTAGAGAGAGTGGGCACTCCTCATTCTCTTGAAGAAGCTAATGATGAAACTTCTTTTAAATATAATTAATTAAATTTGTGTGTGGTTTTTGTCAAATAAAATGTTTAATTATTGAAAATATCTATTTCACATTTTCTGTGAACTCTTAGGGATGGCAGCTATTGTGGCTTACACCAGAAACCACAGCACTTGGGAGAGTGACTCAGGAGGATGCATGAGTTCAAGGCTACCCTGGGTACATAGAGAATGCAAATACAAGTGAAAAATACGATGAAGTAAATAAGTGCTAGACTGTTGGTGTGTTGGCCTGACCAGTTCTCCATGTAGGAAGCAGAGACCCTGACTTACAACGCTGCTGTTTTTCATGGCTCATACTACCGACTGATATCAACTGAGGGAATTTTTATTTGTTTTCATTCACACGTTTATTCAATTCACAATTTGACCAATGCAGAGAAAGATTTAATAAAATTTGTATTCCTCCATGATTTAAAAAAAAACTTGGAAAACTGAGGTTCAAAGTAATCAAACACTAAGAATAACAAAAAACAAATGCAATATATGACAAGTTCACAACTAATATCATCCCAAATGAGGAAGAACCTAAGGCACTCTCTCTGAGACCAGGACCAGGACATGGCAGCCTGCTCTGCTCTCTCTTACAGGGTACAGCAGTATGACAGGAGAAAGGGATAAAAGCACACAAATAGAAAATGAGGGAGAAAATTATCCACTGTCCATGAAAAAAGCCATTGAGTAATTAGTTTTCGGAAGTGAAAGAATTGGCTCCAAAGCTTCACTAAACCATTTTGTATTATAAGTTTTATTTATTTTATTTTTAAAATTTATTTTATTTTTAAAAATAAGGAATTCAGATGATAAGTTTAATAGCCTCATTAATTAGAATATATTTAATGTAATTTTGTAATATTTAATAGTTTCAGAATTAATTAAAAAGCAAATATCACCACAACTTTATTATTAATACAGCACAGCTAGTCACAGCTCAGCACAACTCTGTAAAGTCAGTTGAGCACGATGCTGCAAAGTGTATTAACCTGTACTCGCTAAAATGTAGGATCACTATACTATACATCTTGGTCTTTTAAAATAAAAATATCTTTACTTTTCTGTTTTTATATGAGTTTGATTTATAAACTAAACAATATGAAAAGTTAAAGGGAAAAAGTGAAAACTCTATATTTCATTAATATGAAAGTGGCATCATTGCTTATGCTTTTCATACAAACCTAGGTAGCTTTTCCTTGGTTAGCTACACAGAACTCCTGGTCCATGCAACATGTCCAGCTCAAAGCAAATATTTTACATAATACATATACTACCTGCTGTTTTCCATATAGGAACATTTCATTAAAGACTATGTCAACTCCATAAATCTGAATTATCATTTAAATAGCTATGTATTTCATTATACTGAAGTTTTAAATTGAACTAAGGACTATTAGGGGGAAAAAGATATAAAGTCATTGATTGGCTTTCAACAGAGTAGTTTAGCCTTTGTAATAACAGGCAGAAATGCCACCTTGCTGAAGCCTGGCTATCTTTCCAGACTGTGAGTTAAACTGCTCTAGGTTTAACTGTTCCAAATCATTAGTGGAATTATATTTAGAAGACTAGACATTGATGGAGATTTAGTATCATCTTCTCAGCTGTCACATACCCTTGCTCCTTCTAGGCTTCAGACTTGGGGATCACAGGCCTTTGTTTTTGTTCCTTGTTCTTCATACAAATAAATAAGTCTTTGACATTTGCGATTATTGCAAAGTTCTAAATATATCCATCGTTTTTCTCCTTTAAATCAAGGAGAGTATTGCTAGCATAGTAAAACTTTGTCTAAGGGTCCTCCAAAGTTCTCGATGGCATTGAATGGAATGAAGAACGAAATTGTTTAATATTTGTCTTTAAAATAAACACAAGGCTATATTACATAATCTCTTTTGTTACACAGTTAAATCAGCATAGATGTAAAGGTTAAAATTTAAATCTGAGATCAGACAGGACCCATCACATTGTGCTGTCCTCCGCCAGCTGTCTGCAGTCCGAGTGCTCTGTTCTCACGTTGGATGTAGATATTTTCAAAGTAGGTTCCCTCCAATCAGAATTTAGCAACAAGAGAACTTACTTCCTGCATAGAGCCTTTTCCTCCTATAAGTTCCATTATTATATAATCTATTGTTGGTTTTCCTCCTAACAACAATGAAAGTATACTTTCTTAGAAGACTATTTACTAAGAATAACACTTTACTCTATGGCTATTCAACGTGCCTGTTGCTACACTCAATTTTTTTTAAAGTTTTCTGGCTTTGGCTTGAGATTCATATTTATAAAAAGATGTTTCCTGAATACATCCTCAAATCACAAGCTAAACTACACTTTCAGATTTTACCAATTTTTTCTTAATTGAAAGCTAATTGTTGGTTGGTTGCAACATTGCCTGGAATTGTTCTTCCATTTCTGTGTCAAACACTTTGTGGTGTTCACTGAGTGTATCTGAGTGCACATCATCTCTTCGGGTCATCCCGGCATTCATGTCATTTTCTGTATCTTCCAAATGTATTGTATATCTTTCTGATTTTTCCTCGTCGTATTGCCAGAACCACTCATTTTCTTTTACATGGTATTTTTCATGACAGCAAGAAAATGTTCTTACAATAATATTTGCTAGTAAATACACAATTAAGTGTTGCGCTAAGGAGATTCACTAGTTAAGTAACTTACTATACCTGAGAATGGGGAGCGTAAAATTAGCAAAACTTGAAATCATGCAAGCATGAAAGCAGTCACAAATATCATAATATGACCATGAAAAATACTATATATTGTATAGATGTACACTTAAATCCATGCTCTAGAATTGTTTTTCCCTTTTAGAGTTGGAGGCCATAGGGGTTAGCTGAATCCTTTTCAAAGGCATTAAAAACAAAAGCTTGGTATTGTTTAGGGCTTGCTATGTAGAAGTGGAAATAAAGAGAGACATTATTTTGTAGAAAAGAAAGTTTCTGTTAAGATACAGCTCTGGGATTTTCTGCATGTTTCTGTAGACAGTTCAGGCTTCTTTTGACATCATTTTTAATAAACAGCAATACAATCCCAGATCACCAGAGTAAATGAATGCATTTGCAGCATTCATTTGGCACCGCATCCCCTTGATGATTATGGCATTTGATATGTTCTTTTTTGCCCTCTTTGTCAGCCTGGTTCTTCATGTCAATCTATAGTCTTTTATGTGGTTAACTTGACAGATGCAGGAAATTGCTGCCAAGCTTTGCAATGATTTTTTTCAGCGGTGGCATCTGGGTATCAGATGGTCCTCTTGGCTGGCCTCTTGTCTTGCTGCATGTTGGTTTTAGTGGGGTCTGGTGCAGCATCACCTGTTGCTATGCTCCCTCTTCCTCCCATATGTCCATTTCCCATGATTCAAGGATGAATGTGAGAATAAAAGCTACAGTTCTGTCTTTATTTTTGAAAAAAAAAAAGCTACAGAAATATGTTGCAAGGTGCAGAGTTCTCTCTCTGACAAAGGGATACTTCCTTTTGGCTGGCATGCCTAATCAGCTAATAATTTGTTTGCAGCGAACTAGTTTTTGAAAACATTTTCAAAGAAAGGCAAGAAGGATGCTGATTAATGAGTGGAAATGTCAAACTGCTTTATTTCCATTCAGTCAAATTATTCATATTGTACAGAATAATTAAGGGAAATCATGTATTCATTTTAAAGATGAAATTATTTTCTCTGAAATAATTATCTTGCCCACTTCCAGAAATCCAAAATTCTATTGTTTATGCTTATATCATATTTTAAAAAACTAGTGCGAGCTACAGGAAGTCATTGTTCTGAGGAAGACTTTCTTTATATTAGTACATGTAATATATGCGGATGCCTAGAAAGTTCAGCATTTCCTAATAGAATAAAAAAATGTAAAAATCCTCAGCTCTTCAGGAGCTGTCATCTTTTTTTCTTTTGCTCTTCAGCGTGTGGCCCAGCACTCCTCAGAGATCTCACTCACTTTGGGTAGCATCACAACTTGAAAATAGTTCCGAAACACAATTGCATTGAATCCCCTCAGATGCAGGAATTTTGGTAACTAATTCATATTCTAATTTGCAGTCCCTGGGACGAAACACACTTGTAACTGCTTCAGGCATTGCTTTTCAAGGGCTTGAGTTTTATACTCTGAAACTACAGCTTACAAAATGTTTTGCCAAACTTTTTTTCTGTGCACTTTTGGTTATGTTTTCACCAGGAATTGTTTTCCATTTTCTGGATCTCCCCTGGCATTTTGTCATCTCTATCAGGACAACTGTAACTACTCTAATTATTCTATAATTAAAATTGTTACATTGGATTTTAAGATACATTTCAAGAATGCATGTTTCCTTATAAAAAGCCATTCCACTCAGGACTGCCCATGAGTTCAAGGCCAGGCTGGTCTACATAATGAACTGCAGGACACTTAAGCTATATAATAAAACACTGTAACAAAAAAAAAATCTGCAAATTCTATTGATTGTTTTCTGTGTGTTAATAATTATGCTAAGGAACAATGGAAAATACCAAGCAATGATTTGACATTATCTGTCCTTAATAAACTTGGTTTTTTAATAGGAGAACCTGACATACAGTTGGTGCTTATGATATAGCACATGTTACTCTCAATGACTTCTAGAATGAAATAATTTAGTTATCACAACTTAATGAGATGCCTTTGACTATCATTATCAACTTCTCTCAGATAGGAAAAGGCCTGAGATTTGTTTTTTGTTGTGTTTAACTTTATTTTTTAATTGAAAATAGTTACTTCTCTCATGTAATTTATCTGCCCACAGTTCCTCCTCCCTCCACTTTTCACAGCCCCCTCCCATCTCTCCTCTCCCCTAGAGTCACTCACCTGCTCTGGTTCCTTTTCAGAAAAGAGTTGGCCTCCAAGAGACAACAGCCAAATAGGACACAAACAAAATGCAGTAGGACAAGGTGAAAGCCCTCATATCAATGCTCAACAAACCACCCACTGAGAGGAAAATAGTCCCAAGAACAGGCAAAGAGTCAGAGACACACGTGCTCCCACCATTAGGAATCCCATGAAAACTCCATGCCAATAGCCACAGCATATACACAGAGAACCTCATGCAAACCCTTGGAGGCCCATGCTTGCCATCATTTGATTTCAACAATGCATTTCCAGAACTATGATGCATATACTTTCATGAAGTTGTATTAAAAAATAAAAATAAGAACCAGAACACAATACAGATCAAGAGTTTTGCAGCTTCTGGAGTTTTTACACTTTCTACACCCACAGGGCACAGCTGGAGGGGCCAAGAGTGCCTTTTGGGTGTCTTTTGAGCTATTTCCTCGGAGATCTAACCCGAGAGAGAGCCATTTCTGAACACCCTGGCACCTACTTTTCCTCAATTTCCTTCCTACACTTAAGTGTGGGACAGTGAGAGTAAGGTGGAATTAGAGAGAAGGCAGGAAACACAGATGCTCTTATTTCAAGGGATGACTGGATTCATTGACTGTTGAGAAGTCGCCAATGGACTGAGACAAAAGTGAGACTAAGTAAGGGAGATTAGGCTCTATAATATTCTTTCCAATAAAACATCTCCTGCTGAAAAAGAAGCGGGCTGCTGGAAACAGTATTTAGGGGCTTAGTTCAAGGGCATCTGCCATGAAGGGACTCTCAGTATTGTCAGGAAGTGGTTTTTATTCACAACCAAGACATCCGTTACTTGTTGCTGACACCACTCCCTTCTCTTTCTGTTGTGTCTTAAACAGAAAGGTTGTGGCTATCACCTGGATCTGTTAATGGTGGCTGTCATGCTGGGTGTGTGCTCCATTATGGGCCTGCCATGGTTTGTGGCTGCCACAGTCCTCTCCATCACACATGTCAACAGCCTGAAGCTGGAATCAGAATGCTCTGCTCCAGGAGAACAACCCAAATTTCTCGGCATCAGAGAACAGAGGGTGACTGGGCTCATGATTTTTATTCTTATGGGCTCATCCGTTTTTATGACCAGTATTCTGAAGGTAATAAAATTATCCCTTATCAAAGAATGAATATATTTAAGGTAGCAGTTTAATATAAACATAAATTGGTAAATATTGCATGGCATGAGATAAAAGTGATATATTATTTAAAATTTTATATTATTTTCCTTCGCCAAGTATGAATGAAAATTGTCCTATGTTTTAGAGTCCTTAAGTACATGAACGTGTAATTTTGTCGTACTTCCTGACAGCAACAATTCTGATTTGTAATTTTCAAGCTATGGGAGAAGCTCACACTTCCTGAGCAGCTAGTGACTGAGTTCACTGTACTCCGGCCCAGGTTAAAGGGTCTATTATTTTGTCAGTATGTAGATTGGATGTAATTTACTATAAGTGAGTGGCACAGACTGGACAATGCCGTGGTCGCAAAGACAGCTTTTTATTTCTAAGGCCATATGTAAATCAGCATTGCGCATAAGAAATCTTCACATTTGAAATTATCAAATTAATTTTGAGTAGCAGTAAAGAGGGATTGTTTTATGATATAAATCTGGCAGATATTCTTGCAGCATGTTAGTTGCTTTACAAATGATCATTCATTTTGATTGCTTAAATATCAAATATTAATTGAATTATTTAATTTACACAGTTTCTTGTATCTAATCACTGAAAAAATATATTTCTGCTATATAAGTAAAAGGATACTGGATAAAATGAGCTAACCCAATAAAAGAAATTCGAACAATGCACATGTTAACAAATATCTGCCGTAACCTAGGACCAAATTGTAAATTAAACTTTGTTCCTAACCATTAATCCAAATATTTTACTATTTTAAAATAGAATGTAAACTGTCTTTATGTGGCTAATAATCAATCTTTGTATGGTGCAGTAATAGTTTATAATACTATTCATTTCTTAGGGATCATCGGGCTTTTAGGGTAAGTCTAACACTTAACTGCACTATTGTCTATTTTAGATACTGAGACACTAAGGTGCAGGCAGTTTATGTAACTGCTTCAGTTACCCAGATAGAAATGCCGGGGTAGAGTCTGAACTATGTCCTCCAACCCTGTATCATACTGGCTTCTAGAATGTTTTTAATTTTCTCTTTTCCTCCCTCTGTGGTAGGTGCAAAATGAATGACCACATGTTGGAAAATAATGCCTCATGTTTTCTAATTGTTTTGTTTGTTTACAGTTTATCCCCATGCCAGTGTTATATGGAGTGTTTCTCTATATGGGTGCTTCATCTCTAAAGGGAATTCAGGTAAATTACTTTACTCTTACAGGCGTACCTGTTGTAACTTCAAGTACAGATGTGAGTCATGTGACAGCAGCCATCATCTGAGGAGAGGCTTTCTGACCACATGTAAATTTTTTTTAAAGTGGCCAGAATTGTAGCTGCTAAAGAGGAGCCTCTACTAAATAGGCACTCTCTCACTTACGTGCTTTTATCCAGCCCCAAAGATAGGTAGCCTTAAATTGCTATGTGCGTGTGTGCATGTTTGGGTGTGATTGAAGGAGAATGCACAGATGTGTGGAAGCCAGAAGACAACCCTGATATCCAGTGCCTAAGTCGGAGTGGCTGTCCAGTGAACCCAGGGATGTTTCTAACCTGACTTCCCCAGTACTGGGATTCCAGCCAAGCACCACCATGACTGTCTTTACTAAGTGGGCTCTGAGGACCTGACCTCAGTCTTCATGCTTGTTCGGCCAGCACTTTGCCAGTTGAGATGCCATTTACCATAAATATATTAACACTGAAAAGAGTTTAGTTTCTGTCACCCTTTTGGAAAATGAATTAACTTCATTTCAAGATATGTACAAATGCAAACTATGATAGTTATCAAGCCATGTTTATGGATTCTGTCCACAACAATAGAAAAAATGCCTATACAAAAGATTTATTTGGGTTTGTGGTCTCAGGAGATTTCAGGCCATCGTATTAGGCCTGGTAGAGCAGCTTTGTCTACAGCAGTGGAAATATGGATAATGGTTGGTCACAGGGCAGCAAACCAGAAAGCAGAGAGTGTGGGGCGTGAACTATTGGCTGGCTATAGCTTTCAAAGACCTGGCCCCCAGGGACAGACTTTTGCTATCCCACATCACTTGTTAAAGGTTTCATAGCCTCCCAAAGCAATGCCACCACGGGAGATCAGGTGTTCAGAAAACGAACCTGCAGGGAACACTTAAGACTCAAACTGTATCTGAGCAGGACAGAAAGACAGAAGGAAGAGGGCCATGGCAGGGTGGAGGTAGAGATTGGAGTTTTGCTGCCGTAGCGTAAGAATACAGCAAACTGTGAAGAACTGCAGGAAATGGAGAGACTCCTTCTCCTAGGGATCACAGAGGTCATAGTCCTGCCAAGGTCTTCATTTCAGCCTTTTGACCTCCACAACTCGACAATACATTTTTTATTGCATTAAACCAAAATGCTGTAGGAGTTTGTTCTGCTACTTTCAGAAACAAATACAGATTTCTCTTAAATTGACCTTGAATTGCTTTTGTTTATAGTGCTGCTCTTTGGCCAGAATACTTCCTTTTCTTCACAAGAGACTGCTATGGGGCTTACTTACTGTATAGATCTCTTTTTAAGCTAAACATAATATGAAGAGCAGTTTTTCCTATGGTGTGGCAACACTAACTGCTTACCAAAACATGTTGAGATGTTAAATCCTGGCTGGGGCACAAGGAGCACAAGATCTCTGTCCCTGAGCAAACTGACCTCCTGCCTTCCGACTCTTAGAGAAGCAGCAGTCAGACCTTGGAACGGTGTAGGCTGTTATAACTGAGACAAAACAGGAGGCCATTGTAAGACGCTGAAACACACAAAGCATAGGGACTAGGCCTCAAGAAAGGGGGGCATGATAGGGAGTGGTTAGGTTTTCAAAGTTTACTCAGAGATTTAATTTGCTCATTTAAAGTATCATGTATGAAATGCATTTTAATAGAATTAGTTTAGTGTTTTCATTTGTTTTTGATTTTTGATTTTTTTTTTGCCTTTGGCAAAAGTTTCAATGACTAGTGATTTTGTCTGTAAGTGGAAAGCGTTTATTATTAGGCCTCAGGCTCATATAAATAGAGCATCAGGAATTTAAAAAACAAAGTGAAACAATTGTGGGTAGATCCTGACAGATTTTCTTCTAATTTCATTCAAATGATTTTTTTTACCCACATGGTTTGGAATTAAACAAAAATGTCAAGTTTTAGGATTACTTGGGGTGTGATCCTTTCAAGTGAAGTTGAGGAAAACCATTGAAGTCCTCAAGTCAAATTTAATTAGTTACAAATCACATTAATGAAACAGAAAGCCTAGGCACACATTGACAGGTCTCATGTTGAGAACAGAATTGGTGGAAATTTAAGTGAACAGTTAACATTCTTATTGGGAATTGACGCTAACTGGGTGGGGAAATACTACATGCTGCTATTGGGCCACACTGAAAGCCAAATGCAAAACTTAGAATAAAATTATCACGATTGTTATTCTTGGAGTAGTACTAGGCAGGCACATTAGCTGTCTATGTCAGATATCCTAAGGAGCATGCTACTCTGTAACCTAGCAAATTGGAGAACTTTTTATGTCACCTGGCTTTTTGGCACTATTAAGGAACTTACTATGTAGGCTTCTCACTGTGAAATATGGCAGAAAAAACAGATCACAATGTTCTCATGAATGCTGTTTCTGTATTCAAATATATAACCACATCTATATTCATTCCAACATTGCAGGGATCCAAAGTGAAGCAAATGTGCCACTTAAACAATAACAATTGAAGCACCCACTCCCTGAAGCACACTTATGCAACAGCACAGTTCCCTAAATGGATAATGATGGGTGGGGAAAATTCTATAGGAATAGACATTCAGTTGTAAGCTAAAGGGTTTTCTTCTTCTTCCTCCATGCACAAAATTGTATCTGTTAATGATTCCTGATTTTAAGAGAGAGTTATGAAGTAGAAAAGACACACACACACACACACACACACACACACACACCACATGAGAGGTGAGCCAAGAATGAGGTTAGCAGTCAGTTCTGTCATGGGTTTCAGCAAAAACTTTGGAATGTTATGAATGAATATTGGTGGATGCTGTAATGTGCATTTGATTGCAGTTTACATAACTGGGGAACAGTTGTGCCACACATAAGGCAGAGAAGACCAAAGGGAAGATAGGTTTATGTTGTTTGGTATCCTATTACACCTATTCCATATAAAATTGGATTTTGGCAAACCAGGATGCTCTAGTCCTAACTCTGCAGATACTTGTTTATCTGCCCTTTATGTAAAGTTGAAAGATTTGATGATAAGTAGCTGATAGTTTTCTTATGGTAGCTGAGCAATATTTTATTTATCAATGTTCCGTTGAAGCTGTGTAGCATATATTATCATAAAATTATGAAATATGATAGTGGCTGAGGGTGGTCAAAACCACTGTTTTCTAAATAGCCACCTCTCACTGAAAGAATTATATAAATAAAATTTGGCCTAAAGATTAAACAAGTAGCTCACAAAATGAAACTAATATGTAGTAAAATCAGTTATTCAGCAAAATATATTGAAGTGTCTATAAAAATGTAATTTATAAAAAATTTATTTTATTTATCATTATGACAAAATTGAAATAGACATAATCCACTGCTCACACTGGTTCCATCTATTAAATTAACCTAAACAAGGTAGTTTGCAATTCTTTATGTATCTGCATTGATATGCATTATATGTATGCATACATGCAGGTATTGGTGCAGTTGCATGTACCTAGTTATGCAAGGTTCACATGAATACGTGTGCATGCATATGGAGGTCCTGAGTCAACCCTGGGTATCTTCCTTGGTCACTTGTCACTTGTCATCTGAGATAGGGTCTCTCAGTGAACCTGGAGCTCACAGATTTGCTAGACTGGCTGGCCAATGAGCTCCAGGGATGCACTAGAGTCTCTCTGCTGACTAAACTATCTCCCCAGTCCCCAAGTATAAAATATAATAAAACATTTTGGTCACAAAAATATATGTAGGCCAAATCTTTATGTAAGTTGTGTATGTTTCTAAAGACAGCATCAAAACCTTTGTTGGGGACCAAAGTGCCAAAGCCAAAATGGCAGGGCTCAGTAAGGAGGAATCCAAGGCACTCTATACAACAGCAGGGGGTTGTGTGGCCCTTGAAGGAAGCTGAGGTCTGTCTGGGAGTACTTAGCATGTGAAAGCCAAAGCCATGAGGGTAGCTGGTGCACTCTGGGAGAGAAAAAAGCACACCAAGCATAGGAAGCCTAGAAGACCAATATTTGGGGACAAAAGAGAGAGGGAGGTTATGATGTGATAAATAGAGAACAAATGTATCTTGTCTGACATAGTGGTGGTTCTCAAGGTAGCAAAATGTAGCACTGACTTTATGCAAACCGTTTTAAATGACACCTTGTTATCACATTGTAGGAAATACAGTATACTGTTCGATAAACAGAAGCCCACACTGTATGTCATTTTCAATGTACTGCAGTTTTTACAACTGTGTCATTTGAACCTAATATTTTGGAACATACTAAATATCTAATTGTCCTACTGTTATTGTTGTCTTGTTCTTAAAATGCAATATAGTCTGTTTAATCTTTTAGTTATTTGACAGAATAAAGCTCTTCTGGATGCCAGCCAAACATCAACCAGATTTTATATATCTAAGGCATGTACCACTTCGGAAAGTCCATCTCTTCACAATTATTCAGATGAGCTGTCTTGGTCTTCTGTGGATAATCAAAGTCTCAAGAGCTGCTATTGTCTTTCCTATGATGGTATGAAACTTCCCCTAACACTCTCTCTTTAACTGAATTTTGGGAAACACATGAACTAAAACAGCAATAACCGAGTAGCCTTGAATCGCTTTGAGCAGTTACTAGAAAATCTAGTATAAACTTGGGCACTAAAATCAGGCTTGAAAAATATTTTGCATTTTGCTGATTTAATATCAAGTTTCTTTACTTGGTCACTTATAATGTAGTAGTTAATAGAGAGAGGGATGGAAAATGTAAATTTAAAAAAAATAGCATTGGAATATACTAACAAATATGAAAAATTAGGCAAATTTTTAAAAATGAAATTTAATTGAATGTTTTAGACATATTTTAAATGCATTTATAAGTATAGTAAATTTGAATGACTATATGTAATTCAAAAATTATTAGCATATAGAATTTTTAATGTTCACTTATCCTAATTTGAGCTTTTAATTATGCATTTAGGATGCATAATCAAGTATATTTCATAGTTTAAAATTTTTCTTTAAGCCGGGCGGTGGTGGCGCACGCCTTTAATCCCAGCACTTGGGAGGCAGAGGCAGGCGGATCTCTGAGTTCGAGACCAGCCTTGTCTACAGAGCTAGTTCCAGAATAGGCTCCAAAGCCACAGAGAAACCCTGTCTCGAAAAAACCAAAATAAATAAATAAAATAAAATAAAATAAAATTTTTCTTTAAGATGCCTTTGACATTGAATGAAATCTTAGATTCTATCCTGGTGATTTGATAAGAAAAGGAAATAAAGAGAAAGATTAGGCCATATTTTAGACACGTGTGTTTTCAATTTTTAGTTTAATGGAAGTCCTAAGGCTCATCTATATAGTTTACATTTTAAACTATTTTGTTATTGTCTTTAGGTGTTAGCCCTGGTATTTGTGAGGAAGTTGATGGACTTCTTGTTTACCAAACGGGAACTCAGCTGGCTTGATGATTTAATGCCCGAGAGTAAGAAAAAGAAACTTGAAGATGCTGAAAAAGAAGTAAGTCAGAATAAACCTTGGTATTTTATTTAAGAGAAGAACAATAGTGGTGCACACCTATAATTCCAGCACTCGGAAGGCAGAGGCAGGCAGATCTCTATGAGTTCGAGGCCAGCCTGATCTACAGGAACTAGTTCCAGGACATACAAGGCTGTTACACAGAGAATCCCTGTCTTGAAAATCAAACAAATAAACAGAGAACAAGCCAGAGATCTTACACAAGTAAGGCAATTCTACATGAAAAATGAAAACTTGTGCATTTGTTTACTCTCTAAATTATAAGGCTTATTTTCTGATTTCTTGATCGTGGGTGGGGGGAAAATTGCTAAAGTGTAACTGTTTCTGAGATATAGCCATGTGATGATTGCTTTTGGTTGGATGTTTGAAAAGGAAATAATGTGATATATTTCACTGTTGGTAATGTTTCTTGCTAAGAGGTTTTAATCAGTAGATTTGAATAAAGTTGTTATTCTTTCTTTTGGTGGTGGTGGGGGCGTCAAGACCTGGCTGGCTTCTAAAGTGATCCAAGCTTTAAAAACTTATTTGAGAAAACTTCGGGTTTTAGTTATATACACAGACTACTGATTTATTCTATTCCTGTTTTATAAGAAGAAACAAGTTAGATATAAGCTTTATGAAATATATAAAGTTCCCATGTCAGCCTGAATCCTTTTTTGAAGGCTATTTAATCACACCATATTAAAGCTCATAAAAAACTATAAGGAATGTAAATGAAAATAAAAAAATAAAAACATTTTTAGCAGAGTAACTGAGCCCAAAGATTACAAACACAAAAACAAAAGAAAAAGTTCTATGTATAAACGAAATAGAAAGGAAACATTTTAGGGGACTTGTTCATTCTTTCCAGTATTCTTTGCCCAGGTGATTACTAAAAGCATTCAGTGTCTTTTCCACTGAATATTTTTTGGGCCACAGATACTTTCCTTCGTTCCTGTAGGGAAATGTATTTGCAAACACAAAAACAGTTTTAGTTTTGCTCAGTCATTTGGATAAGCCAGATTGGGCCACAAATTCTGATGAATTTTTGGCAGAGAACATTCAACCAACATAGCTATATAACCTGTGATTTGTGGACCCTTCCTCCATGGTATCCACATATAAAGACATCACGATGGTGTATCTTATTTCTGTATGAATGTTTCCAATTTCCAAAATGTTGTAGAAGGCATGTATAGAGTCATATTTCTAGCAATGTTGATGCCACGTTAAAATACTGTGGAACTGGCACTAGTCCTTGACTTTTCTGTTTACTGTATTTCTCTAGGTAGCAGAGCTCTTCTGAGAATAATAACTTAACAGTGCCTACATGATGAACCGAAACTTACCCCACCTGAAAAACTTCCCAAGATTTAAAGTTGAAAGACAATATTTATTGCCTATGAATTTACCCCATCTTCCCAAAGATTATATTTCTGAGCTCATTTGTCTAGTAACATATACATTATGTTTTCTTTATGGCACTGCTTTTATTTCGTGTCAAACATCTTTACGGTTTCTGGTGGGATAAGGTAGAGGCACTCTTTTTCCATAGAGTTCCATCTCTTTCACACACATCCTCAGAGTGAAACGGTCTTAGAATTTCATTTCTCTTAGTGTTTGGGAAATTCCTAAGGGAAATGCTGTGTAAGCCACTATGCTGTCATTGTCATTTTTCTCTATTATTCTAGAAAGACAATGTCAGATGCTCCTGTTTGTTCGTGATATTCAGAGAACAAGTTGACAGTACTCATAAATGTTTTAGAACTAGCCACTGTAACTTTGCACAATGATATCCAGCCAAAGGGTTTATCTCAGATATGATTATTGCTAATAGAATTAGTCACTCCTCTTGCCCATAACTACTTATAATGTTATATATATATTAACATATACATTATCTATGTATATATTTGCATTTTGGGGAGTTTATTAACTCCACTGAGACCTTGTATAGAACTTTTAACCTTTTTATATTATATCACATTATGCCTTACTGTGCTTTGATAGTATTTACTGTTTTTGAATTTAAAAGTAAAGATTTTAAGAGTAACTAGATATCACTAAATTTCCTAGAACTTATACTTCCAGCAAGAACATAAAAATAGAATAAGACTTACTAGGGGAATTTTATAGTTGAATCCTTCAGTTCCAAATATAAGGGGAAAAAATAACTTGCAATACATTTACCAGAAGGGTTTAGAAATCCTTAAAATCTCACAAAGTTTATGACGATGATATTTCATATGATCCCAACTGCATGGAAATAAACAAAAAACCCACTGTTTCATTCAAGGAATAACCTATCCTCAAACATTGAAAAGCAGTTCTAAGTAGTGCAAAGAAGACATCACACCAAGAGTGTGGAGAGATAAGGAAGGACGTGTGAAGACGCTTATGTTCTATTTAGAACTAGCATCAGGAAAGCAGAACCGGTGAGCAGTGGAGGAGGCCCTGTGGAGGATGACACTGAAGCTTAAATCCAAGGTTAATTTTCTACTTGGGGGCCCAGACTTGGGTATCTTCTTTTTTCTGAGCCTATGAATTCCCCTGAAAGACATGACTGTACTGTAGTGTCTTGTACCACTGCCCAGGACTCCAAGAGACTGTACAGTAGTGTGGGTAATGGATAAGTTCTTCAGAAATGTTGAAATTAATTGAGGAACTCTGGTTGTGATCTGGCAAGATGATAAACGGCAGAAATGTCTCAGCTCCCTGAGACTTGAATTTAAAGTGAGCTCACCTCTGGTCCTTCCGATGATAGTTACAAGCTTAGACCTTTATCCTCCAGGGTTTTCCTATCAGTAGCCCATTTCTTGTCTTATGGCACTGAGAAAACATTCATTTGACCTTAAAATTCAATAATGAGTTAAGCAGAATAAATAGCTACACAGGCCAGTCCAAGGTCGCAGAGCTTCTGTTCCAAATTTTCATGTACTTCATGCATATGCATATACATATGCTTCAGCTTTTAGAAAGAAAGGATTATAATCAGGGTAGAAATGAATATTGGAACCCTGACATTTTGCACATTGCTCTGTGTAAAGGGAAGACTGCAGAATCAATTCTGGATGTCCAAATGTGCTCAGAGTACCAACATGCCTTCCTCCCTACTTAAATATTCCCTAGGACATTGTACTCATCACAAAAGGACTACTGTTAAATGCAGAAAATTCCAGAAGAATGTTTACTCTCAGGTGGAAAGCATGGGTACCGGTGTTAGGTAGGGGTGGAGATGCAATTCCGTGGAAGTAATCATTTCTATACCTTCTTCATTACTGAGGGACTGCTCTAACACATACCCTATAGAAGAAAACAAAAAAAAAAAAGGCAAACTGGGCCTTGTGATCATGAAAGATTCCAAGAAAGTACAATCTAAAAATAAGCACAATTAAATAAATCAAAGCAAGTGCTTCACCTCTCAGAAAGGTAAGAGTTGGCTGTGGGTTTTATGATTCATCTATGGAGTGGGACAAGTATGTTCTATCTCCTATAGCAGCTCTTTCCCAAAATCTGGTTCCAGGGTCTCTGCTGTACCAGCCAGCACCTTGCAATATTTTAAAAATGCAAATTCCCAGGCCTGTTTCATCAAATGATGCATATCAGAGCCAGAAATCTATTTTTCTTAGACCTCCAGGTGATGTTGACATCTGAGATAAACCTTTTATTAGACTCACATAATCTCAATCTCTATAAAACAGCAAAGTTCTTTATACAAGATTACCATATCAGAGATTTTTTGTACTTAAAGTAATTTAGGCAGTTACTTAAAGGTGTTGAATCAGGACCAGTGAGAAGGCTCAGCAGTACAGGCACTGCCCATCAAGCCTGCCGACCAGCTTGCTTCCTGAAACCCACATATGCAAGGAGAGAACAAATTCCTGCAAGTTGTCTTCTGACTGCCACATGTGCTCATCTTGCACACGCATGCACACATGCACACACACATGTGTACGCACACACGCACAAAATTCAAAACGTTGCTGAGCCATAGGTTCTGATGACTCCATGGGCTTGCTGAATTCTATATGCCCCATCCCAATTTTGCCTTTTAAGTTTTTATTATTTTATGCTATCAACTCTTTAATCTGTTAGAAAACAGAAATAATAGTTCTTAAAAGCATACTCCTTATTGTTTTCAAATTTATACATATGCAATATCTGAAGATGATGGTATTAGTTGAGAGAAGGAGATGGTATGAATTTTTTAACTTCTTGCCTTATTTGCCTCTTCAATAAAATGAAGTGTTGAACGTGACTCCTGAATCTCCTCCCATTTCTTAGAACACATGAATTGCAAAAATCACTAACTATTTGTCCCCCATAGTAACTTAAGTCTCTTTCTGAATGCTGACTCTCAGCTATTGTTTAAACTTTGAGATTTTAAAGGGCTTCCACATATATACAAAATGTGCCCCCAAATGGATATATAATTTAAGTCAACTATTTTATTAAAGGTAAAGGACGAACCATATGGCAGGTACTATAAGTACAACAATTACAATTTTTTCTACTATTACAAAATAAAGTTCAGACTAAGGATGTAATATCATTCAGCTTATCAAAAACCACTAGAATCCCATTTCAGTTCACCATGGGCCTTTGTCTTTTGTGAAGCTGCTTGCTCACTGTCGTGGAAACACCTTATTTATCTCACATCATTTCTTCCTACCTGAAGTCTCTTCTCTTCACTGTCTGTTCTTGTGTTCTTTGTGCTAATCTTTATTTCCTTTGAGAATCGAGTTTATATCTTTGTTTTTAATTTTTTATCTCAGTACCTTACAGTTAGCTGTCACTAGATTATGTAAATATACATTCATTAAGTGAACCTGATTGGTAGTGTCCCTATTATTTTTCTTTGATATGCACCTAAAACATAATGCGTCTTCAATCAATGCATGAAATGAGTAGGTTCCTTTTCTGTGTGTCATTTTTTTGCTCTTTATTAGATATGGAATTATTTGTTTTCCCCTTGTTTTTTTTTATACCTGAAAACTTCTTTGATAAACAATTTAATTAAAAGATTGTCTTTCTGTCATAGCATAAGGAATTTTAAAGTCTTTTTGGCCAAACTCTCTACCATGTTGTGGTTGGGCTTCACGATGTACCCGTGTATCATTGACAGTTCCTGTGTAGATGAGGTGCTGTCTGGGAGCCATGTTTCCTGCTTCTGCGGTGGTTATCTGCTCAGTTCTATTCGGGTATTTGTCTTCTTGAATGACGCTAGAACCCGGGCTGTGAGGATCAAGGTGACTGCGCCTGATTTCACAGCCCCTCTAGGGGAAGTCTCCTCCTTGCCCTCCCAGCAGTGCTGTTCGGATGCAGCTGTCCCTCCATCACCACTCCCAGGCCCACCCAGATCCCTTCTGGCACTGAAGACAGCCGCAGCGGCTGCTCCGCCACCCTTCACTTCAGATAAGCATGGCTTGGAAATGCTATCTTTAGAGGTGGTGAGTTTTTGTTTGGATAGGATGATGACTAGAATAAAGCCCACACACACTAACGAGCCTTGGAGTGCAAAATAATTATTGAAAGCAATTTGAGAGAAAAATGGAAAATCATCAGGAAGAAAAAACTGTTCACAAAGCCTTAGCCCCAGTCTTTGCTGCTGAGAATGGGTCTGCCTTTTGTGCTGCCAGGTGACACAGGCACTGCTTGTACTTTTATTCTTTCCAGCTTGATTTGCGCTTTAGTCTTTAGTAAATCTTGCTGATTTGGCCAGAAGAGATGCTGTGTATCATCTTCTAGTGAACAACCAAGGACACGTGTATACTTTGTTTATATCCTGGTTTGTCTTATGTAGTCTTTGGGATCACTGATGTTCTCTTTATGTCCCTTCATGTACAGCAACATAAAACGTATAAAAAGTAGCATTTTTCTGCCAGAATGTATAGATGTGTTCTGTCTTTAACTCTATGGTGTGTAGTTTATTATGTATATGCTACGTTATATCCTGTATATCTTGACAAACTAAGTTGGAAGGAGCACCTCATTCTAGGCTGCAGATTGTCTCTCCTTATACTTAAATGAGTTCTTTTAATTAATGGTCTTCTTGTTGTAAATTGAGTATAAATTGTTTCTCATAAGCTCATATATTTGAATGTTCGGTGCCCAGATGATGACACCTTTTTAGAAGACTGTGTAACTTTTAGGAAGTGATGCCCCTAAAGCAAATTGATTGCTGGAGATTTGAAAGCCAAGCCCCACTTGGTGCTGCTCTCCCCTTTCTGACTACTGGAGCAGGGCAACCAGCTACCTCTTGCTCCTGATACAGTGCTTTCCCTGTCATAATGGACTATATCCCTGGATGAAAGTCAAAATAACCCATTCTCTAAAGCTGATTCTCATCAGGTATTTGTTCACGTTCTGAGAAAAGTAACTAATACAGAGGTTTATTGTAGAGGAATAAGGCTGTTGCAGTGATAAACTTGACCACACGGCTCTTGGGTTTTGGCACAGGCTTGAGGGGAAAATGTTGAAGAATTTCGAATGCAGCTAGCAAAAGATCTAGGACTATACGCAAAGCTTTGCTGGCTGCCCTGGTGGGAGTTCAGTAGACTAGAATGTTGAAAGAAATGTGGACAGTGGAGGAGCAATTCCTGAAAGGATCCAGAAGGGAACAAGGATTCTACTGGGATCTGGGTTAGAGAAAATTTATTTCACAATATGGCAAAGAACTTGGTTGTGTTTAGTCTACCTATTTCCTGAGAACTTCAGAGTACCTAAATTTGAAATTAATAGACTAAATTGTTTGAGAGAAAATGTCAAAATTGTTCAGGTGTTCATACTGTATGGATATTACTTATTGCTCTCATCCAGCTCTTTAGCCAGAGAGCAACAAGTGGAACAAAAAGGTATAAAGACATCTAGTTTGTGGGGGGAAAACTGTAAGCTTAAAATTATATGTAAGATTGTTGCTGATAAGGCTAGTATGTCATTAGAGATTAGTACCATTAAAGGGAAATCTTGTGCTCTGTACAAGAGAAAAGGTGAGACTCCACCCACTGTAAGATCCATCTTGTGAAATTGGAAATTCATTTTTAAGACTGAAGTCTAATCTGAGAATACTGCTGAAGGCATTGCCTCCTCAGAAACAACTGCCTATGGATGTGTTTTTCTAGGGTCAGGATACAAAAGCTGATACAGCTGTCTTCAAAGAGGGCAAGACTTCATCTTGAGCTGGTTGAAGGAGTTGGCAGTACTGTGTGGTAGTGGTTGTATAGGCATGAAAGATACAAGAATAATAGAATTAAATGAAACTTGTGCCAAGGTTTCTGAAGGTCACAGAGGCTCATAAATTTATCATGGGGTCAGAATCCCTGAAAGAAGGCCCCCAAGAAGGGAATTATGAGGCTGTGAAGTTGAAGTTACAAAGAAAACCTCATGTGGAAGATGCAAGAACCACAGGATTTCTACACAGCAAAGCCTGCAGCAGGGAGCAGAGCTGGCAAATAAAGAGGCTATGCATGGTGCTGGTAATAAAGCAGGAGAGATGGGGCTACCTAAGCCCTTTGGACCACAGATTCTGTCATGAGTTCCAAATGCTGGACATGAATCTATAGGATTTAGTGTTTGCCCTCCTGGGTTTTGGTCTTGCTTTTGTATGATCTTTCCTTTCTATAATCCCTTTCTTCCATTTAGGAATGGGGACGGTTATTCTGTCCCGTCGTATGGTGAAGGCATTCAAATTGCTTTTTGATTATACAGGAGTTCACAGTCAAGGTATTTCCTTGGATCTCAGAGATGTCCATGAATGAACCTATGGAAGAATGGAACATAATGGTCAAGTTTAGTTGTAATATGTCCTCTATAGATTGTGTGGTTCAACACTTAGTTTCCAGTTAGTGACACTGTTTAGAGGGTTGTGGAACTTGAATGGGATGGAGCCTCACTGGAGGAAACTGGTCACCGAGACCTTTGGGTTTTACATTTGTAGTTGGGCCTCACTTCTTGTTTGCTCTGTTTCCTGGCTGCTTATACCAGGTGCCGCATGTACCTGACACCTTGCCCTCCCTACGTGTTAAACTTCAAGCCTAAATAACTCCTCTTAAGCTGATTCTTATCAGGTCCTCACACACTAATCATCTCTTAGTCCTCCTAGCACTGCCAATGACAGCACACAAACGGACTTTGAAAGAAATAAATCCCTTACAAAACAGCACAAGAAAGTGAACAGAATTATTCCCTTGGATACAAGAAGATAAATAATTAGTTCCACAGAGTATAATACACTCTGAGGTGTCTGAAGGAAGCATATAAGCAAGGTTAGCAGCAGAGCTCATGTGGTCCCGTCACCGTTGTTCCACAACATATAGCCTGAGCCTGGATCATCAAGATTGAAGTCTTGATTAGCAGGTTAAGAGAATGCTGCGAGAGTGAACGAGACCCAAATCCATGTTTTTATGCATATAAGAAGGTGCCTGCTGTCTTTTTTTCCAATTCTCTAGAGCAATTCTCAAAATGTGTTCTCAGACAGTGTGATCAACATCGTGTGCAGTTTATTAGGGATGTAAATTTGTGCACTCTCTATTCTAGACCTACAGAATCAGAACCTCCAGATGGAGGACCCATTTACCCATAGGTAAAGTTTTGGCATTGCTTACAGGTGACTCTAAAGTAGAGTTCGAGCATCAGTTCTCTAAATATGTAGCCCTTACTTCTTCCTAGTAGAGAATTTGGGAATGTAAATTTAATTTATAAAAAACAAACTCTCATAACATTACTCATGCTTTTATTCTTGTAAAATTTAGGTTATTTCATAATGTGCTTGGAAATTAACCATGTTTCACATTGAATGACATGAGCGAGATTGTTGTTAGCATTTAAATTACTTTGTGTTATGAGATTTTCATTAATTACTTGTGTTCTTAGTAGCTGAGGCTTTATGAAACGACCTGTGCTAGCATTAATAAATGCAAACAAAGTGGAAGTTCCTGAGGTTAATGAGATAATAAAACATTAATCTGTGTTTCCTCTTTAATGTAAAATGGAGAGCCACCAGGTTCACTTTATATACGGTACATTTGTCTTTCCAGGAAGAACAAAGTATGCTAGCCATGGAAGACGAGGGCACAGTACAACTCCCACTGGAGGGACACTACAGGTAAACACATATTTAAAACACATGAGTGAGGGTCATAGAATATGCTGGTTATGTTCTTTATACCATAGGAAAGTTATTGAAGTTGTATTAAAATATAAAAAATCCCAAGACCAAGAAATAAATTACAGATTGCAGTAAGTTCTGCCAAGACTTGTGTAGCAAAATGACAAAAAGAAGCAAACACAGGGAGTTGTATTTTTTTCATGGTTCATAAGGTGTATGAAAGATCACTTTTATATTCTCAGAAATTACCACCTGAAGATACTCACCATTCACTTCTAGTATAAATGAGGTCAGTATCTGTGAGGAGATCTTATGAAAACATTTTTATTCTGAGAATTTGCTCCTAACAAAAGTCACTTCCAAAAAGATAACTAATTTTTTGGTTAGTCAGTCAAGTCTGCCATTTAAGAAAATATTCATCTAGTTCTGCAAAATACACTGATTTTTTTACACACAAGGACAACAAAGCAAAGTTTTATTAGTTACAATGGAAATTTTTACAAACATTTGTCCCCTCCCTCCCTGACTATTTCTCCTTTGTTCCCTTTCTTTCTCTGCTCCCTTCCTCTCTCGTCCCCATTTTCTATCTCCCTTCCTATCTCAAAAGTTTAGTTTGGATAATTTCCTCATAAAGTCTGTTTTAAGTACTATTTGGTACCCAAGTGTATAGTCTCACAGTTCTTAGGCTGTGCCAGTAAATAAATAAACATGAAATTTTTTAGGGGGAGAGATTTGCCATGGTACTTAAAAGACAAAGTGGGAAAGAATCTATTGTATCTCCGTCTTACTCCCAAACCATATTCTCCCCAAAAGTTTAGGTGTAATTACCTGTTACTTAAAGGTGAAAACAACTGGGAAAAGTATTTTAGTTCTTTTTTTTTCTCATTCAAAATACTCTTGTTTGAGTTCAATATATTCTTGAGTGAATTCTAGCATTATGACCTGCCATTCCTAAAGGGTTTTGTAGTTAAATGGGTTGAAAAACAGTCCAAACTGCATGCTAGCTTGTGAATTCGTAAAGGAACTTTGCATCTGAAATAATAAAAAAAAGTACTATCACTTAAAGCTTACATTTTTTTTTATTCAAAATTTTGTAAACCTCTTTGTTCCTAAGACTGTTTCATAAGACCATGATATACTTGTTTTTCATTTAATGCTTTTTTGGAAATTAGTTGATCTCCTATGCTGAGTTTCTAGGAAGCTCCATTTTCAAGAAGGCTAGAGGAATTAAGAACACATTTTTAGATTGAGCAAGACTGAGTTCTAGTGTATCGTTTTCACTAAACGTCGGGTACGTTGTCCTCTTGGAAACAACTAGCAAGAGAGTTGACAATATGCCAGCTTAGGAGTTTAGTTAATGCCATTTTTTTTTCACAGTAAAGAATGCTACTTATATGTACAAAAATAATGCTTTTTTCATTACAAAAGTTTTCACTTGGTCTGTGATTACTTTATGCTGCCATTTAATGATATTTCTAAGTCTTGAGAGGTTTTGACACAGCATGAATGTTGTCTATAATTGTTGTACATTTAAAATATAAAAACAGAACAAAGCTAAACAAACCAGCCAACTACTGGCACAGAACCTAATACTGTAGATTCCTCGGTTACACCCCATCAAGGGCACAGGCTGAATTTATTTTCAAACACGTAATTACTGAGTAAGTGTCATGTGTCCAGCTTTGACTTTTGGGGGAAGCAACTGTTGACCAGTGATCTAGAATACTGTTGTCACTGTATTCAAGTAGAACAGAGGATCAGGATAGAACATAAAAATATGAACAGCAAATGCAGTGATGTAGCTGGCAAGAAAAAAGGATAGAAAGACAAAGGAAACAAAAGAGATGGAAGTCTTTTCTTGTTGATTTTTATTAAATTCTACATTTTCTCTGCTCCCCTCCCTACCTCCCCACTCCCCTTCAACCCTCTCCCAAAGTCCCCATGCTCCCAATTTACTCAGGAGATCTTGTCTTTTTCTACTACCCATGTAGATTAGATCTATGTATGTCTATTAGGGTCCTCATTGTTGTCTAGGTTCTCTGAGATTGTGATTTGTGGTCCGGTTTTTCTGTTTAAAAACCACCTATGATAATCCCAGCACTTGGGAGGCAGAGGCAGGCAGATCTCTGTGAGTTCGAGACCAGCCTGGTCTACAAGAGCTAGTTCCAGGACAGGCTCCAAAG